>NC_043701.1:163055614-163125573 GCF_006229205.1 Suricata suricatta
TCTGTTAATACAGTGTTTTGAGCTTCTTGTAAACTATAAGAATATATTCCATTTCCATATATGATTTATATGAAAAATGTCCACCACCCAGTAAATGGTCACGTGTTAAGAAAAATTTATCCTTGTAAATATCTTCAAAGTTGATATTTGGAACTTTATTACAACAGTAGTGTGTGCATGAGGAAAAAGAATTTAGACTTTCTTGTATACATTTTTCTCTTCAATAATAAACAGTTAACCTTTCATTTATAAAAAAAAAAAAAGTCAGCTGGAGGGGGCCAGCTGACTTAGGTGAGACAGTGCTCTAGAATCATTATCTGGTGGCCAACAGAAAAGGTACCAGCTTTGTAGCTGATGATACCAAAAGTCCTCAATCAGACAGATGGTTCTAAAGAAACACAGTCCATTCTCTGTGAGGAATGATTGGTAATCAGCTTTAAGAGAAACACTTTCAAGGTTGCTTTTAAAGACTGAGGTGGTCTGAGAGCTTCGGAGTCCCTCGATGAGCATTTAAGACACCTGTCTTCCTGAAATGGTGCTGACTTCAAGCAGCGAGGGCAGGAGACTTTGGGGAAGGACAGAAGTTTGATACCAGTGCCCCTCCCCCACCATGGCTTCTGTCTCTACCCACTCTCTCTGTTCAAGTTAGGAATCTAATTATTTTCATTGTTGGCCATTTGTCAAATTCCCCTGGTGGTGTCCTTCCCAGATAAATTCTGTTCTCTGCTTGACATTCTTTGTCCATTATTTTGTTTCCTTGTTTTGTTTCCTTTTTTGTTTTGTTTTTGTTTTTATTTGGGTTGACATTCTTTTTCAAGGGCAGTCAGGTTACTTTAAAAGAAGAAGCAAAAACAAAATCTTCTTATTTCATCAAATAAATTATGTCATTAAAAAAATAAAAGAGCTCACTTCCGTGAAATTCTTTCCCACTGTATTCTCTCAGTTAACCAGGATCCTCAAAGAATGGGGAATAAATACACTTAAAATTCTGAGATATCTATTTCCAGAAAGACTACTATTCAACCTCATTTGTTTATGTATATTTAAATGATTTGACTTCCCTTGTGGCTCTGGAACATGCTTGGATTATTCAGGAAGTTAGGGAATCTTTCTTTGACCTAAGTGTTGTTATTCTGAGTATCTGTTCTTATTGCCCAAAATGTAGACATAGAAGGAATAAAAGTTTGAGTTGAATTTTTCCTTACTCCAGAACCTTTCTGGATCTTAATTTTTAAAAATTTTGTGGTGATGCTCTTCTTTCTTCTAAATACCAAGGGTATGCAAATTCCAGTACATCAGGAACTCTGGCAAGAGTGGTCCGCATTATCTCATGTATCCATTGTCAGCCAACTGAGGAAAAATAGGAAGGGCAGAGTTGATTCTGTCTATTTCAAAGTCGCCATTGGCTGAGACCCAATGGTGATATGGAATCTATGCAAAGTCACACAGAGAACCAGTGTGGCACAGCCAAAGATGGATGCCAGGTCACCAAGCTGGGGCATCTGCCTAAAAATATCTGTCTCCCTACTAATAAGGATGCCTAAACTTCCAGCATTAGGGATTATACCTTTGTGTTTTCAAAATCTGCCTACAAGCTCCTTTTGAGCAAAAGTGCATGTTCCCTAGAAGGGGTAACTCCTTCGGTTGTTATCAACCTGCCACTTCAGAGGGAATATTAACAGTTAAGGAACGATAAAATCCTATGAATACAGTGTACAAACATGTAAGGTGGGAAAAAGCATATGGGTAAAAGGGCAATGGGACATCTGGGTTCGTGTGTGGGGCGGTGCAGAGGTGGACATATACTTCTCCCAAAGACCACATGGCATATGGCATTTCTCACCACATTCCTCCTCTTCTCTTCTTTTGTACCCCCCCAAACCCCATGGAAAGTGCTGGTCTTCTCCAAGAGTATCAGCATTTGGCCCAACATGGTTCTCCATCTCTTGCCCTTTTTCCTAGGTAGCAGGTATCAAAGGGGTATTCTTGGCAAACAAGAAGGTAGATGACCAGGTGAAGACATACATCACTTACAACAAGGGCAGAGATTGGCGCCTACTTCAAGCTCCAGATGTGGACCTGAGAGGAAGCCCAGTGCACTGCCTGCTGGTTAGTCACCCAGTCTCACATGAGGTTCATGGACAAGCTGGTCACCTGGGGATGTTGCATCCGGGGCTTTCTTCCAACGTGGGGTTCTTAGGAAGTTGGGTGGTGCTGGGCAGGGATTTCCCACAACTCCCAGGGAGATGATCTATGGATTTAGACTGCTGTACCACTTGGATGGAAAGCTCAGTTGAAACCCTCAGGCTTTTACTGAAAAATCGGTATGTGCTGCAACTACTAGTAAGTTAAAGAAATGTTTAAGAGAAAGTGCTGTGTTCCAGGGTCCCAGACAGAGCTCCTGGGTAGAAACACACCTGTTAACCGATACTGATATGATAGTTTGATAAATGTTTGATAGATTCAAGGGAAGCAAAAGTTACCTTGGAAACCCAGAAAAGGTCGGGCTGGTGTCCACATGGGATAGGAGCTAATCTATCAACATTCCCAGGGTGCGAGGTATTTGGGATATTGAGGTCGGCACTCTGGAGGACATGCTGTATAAGAACTTTTTTCTGCCCTCAGGTGTGGAAGGGAAGACAGATCATTAACAGTGAAATTCACAACTCTCCATGTTCTTTAAAATTTTTAAAAATGTTTTATTTATTATTGAGACACAGAGAAACAGAGCATGAGAGGGGGAGGGTCAGAGAGAGAGGGAGACACAGAATCAGAAGCAGGCTCCAGGCTCCGAGCTGTCAGCACAGAGCCTGATACGGGGCTTGAACCCACGAACCTTGAGATTGGGACCTGAGCTGAAGTCGGATGCTCAACCGACTGAGCCACCCAAAGGCCCCTACTCTGTGCTCTTTTAAAGAGGACATGTGAGACACTCTTCTAAAGCCTCAGAAATGGTCATGTGTCCCCTTAGCCAGAAGTCGCCTTTTGCCACTTATTAAAAAGGTTTATTAGCCACTTACCATATCCTAGACATTATATCAAAAATTGAGGCTGTGGGGGCAGATGGGGCCTTTTCTCTGTTGTAGATTTCAGTCTAACCCAAGTTTTCTGCTTGTGGTGCCAGGAAGTTCAGAGATCAATGTGCACCCAACTCTAGAAGCTGGTCACAGAATGGATTTTCACTTTCCCTAGGCCTTACCCAAGGCTTTCTCTTATTTTCTTACCCTAATTTTCTCCTTTCCCAAATTTCAGCATTTTCTTGTTTTTTACTTATTATATAAGATACATCTCTATAAATCCCTAATCCTTTTTAAAAACACCTAAATGTGGAAAATGGGTAAATACATTTATAGGAGTTTTAGACAATGGCTTCAAACATTTCAGGTAAAATTCAGGTGACATCATATACAAGAATCTCATAATAAAAGAGTCACAGAACCAGTCTGGTTGAAGAAGAGGGTAGATGGCCTGGAGACTGCTTCATGTAGCTTCTTCTCTGTCTCCCTCCCAGGGCCACACTCCACCTGTGAAAAGCAGGATGTGAATGTCAAGATCAGATAGAGAGGAGTCATGATCATCATGTGGGAAGGAATGATCATAAGGCTGACCGTGAACTGGACCTTGATGGATGGGGCAGGGATGAGGAGGAAGAGGGGGCAGGGGCTACAGTTATATTGAGGACAGCTTCTGATGTGACCATAATTGCTGTCTGGGGCAGAAATGCCTCCTTGCCCAAATCTGAGTGGCTGTTTCTGGAAGCTGAGCATCTGGAAGGCTCATCTCTGGTGGGGCAGAACGTGAGTCAGAAGTTTGCTGGAATGAAGCTGTTTTCTTCTTCTCCATTGTAGCCCTTCTGCTCCTTACACCTGCACTTGCAGATCTCTGAAAATCCGTATTCCTCAGGAAGAATCTCTAGCAAGGAGACAGCCCCAGGGCTTGTGGTGGCTACAGGTAAGGAAAACATTCCCTGGGCTTCTTCCTCTCTGGGAGCTTCTAGAATATGTTTTTCACTTCTTGGCATCGTTTGAGCATTGGGTGAAAGCAATGGGTGCTCTCCCCCCAAAATAGGCAGAGTTCCAGAACTCTAATGCCAGTCTAATGCCCCAGGAAAAGAACTCCAGACACTTATAACTTCTTTTTTTTTTAACTTAAAAATTTTTTTAATGTCTTTTTATTTATTTTGGAGAGACAGAGAGAGCATGAGCAGGGGAGGGTCAGAGAGAGAGAGGGAGATACAGAATCCAGAGCTCTGAGCTAGCTGTCAGCACAGAGCTCGATGCAGGGCTTGAACCCACGAACTGTGAGATCGTGACCTGAGCCAAAGCCGGATGCTTAACCAACTGGGCCACCCCGGCGCCCTGAAACTTGTAACTTCTAGGTTAGTGAGCATCCCACACAGTCACGGAGCAGTCCCCTGTGCTTAGCAAGAGGCCAGAGTTCCTCTCAAAGTAAACTGACTGATCAGAAGGCTTGTTTGTAGTAGGGAATTCTCACTTTAAGACCTCGTGATATATGAACTTTACAGCTCACCAAATATAAGTTGAGGTCATTTTCTCTTTACACAGAGGATTCTTTGCAAAGGATTTCACCCCAGAGCTGTTTTTAATCAGGAGGTCTCTGGTGCATGTAAAGGTTTGTTTACACATGATTAACCACTTGGCCATGAACCTGGGGGAAAGGGCAGAAAAACCTAAGGTTGCATTGTTGGAACCACTGTGCACTGAACATCAATCAGAAATAAAGACAAAGCAACTCTGAAATGAAAATGAAAGTGTCTGGGGATTGTGTCTGATTAGCATGCATTTGATTTACATGTACCTTTTCAGGAATACATTGATGGCATAAAGCAAGACAGGCTTCTAATCTCAGAAGTTAGACCTCTGGTGTTAGGCTCTTTTCTAATGAGAGCAGATAAATTCACAGTGACTTCCTGAGATGGTACATTGTGTTCTGTGTCATCAGCTCGAAGCTCTGGCTCCTGGAGTTACTGCTCTCTTAGACAGCACTTCCTTCTCCATGGCTCCAGCTGCATGAACTTTGAGACACCATTCGTGACTGATTGCATGGATCAAATTTGCAGCAAGCGTAGCACTCCAGTTCATTTCTCCCAACCCCATAGGGATTGAATCCTCATATTTCACACCACTGGTCTGACAGGCTTCGGCCCAAGATAATGAGAGATGACAGCAGGCTCTGTTGCTGCTCTGGCTTGGGGAGTGACCTCCACACCCCCAATCCTTGAGGGTTGAATCTCTCAACTCAGGGACTACAACATCCTGAGTTGGCGTAGGAGGAACATGGAAAACAGTAATCAATGGTCAAACTAATATTATTTAATATGTCAACTCGGTAGCCAGGCATTGTCCTATGGAACTTAACCACTCTGAAAGTCAGTGTTTTCATTGGCAAAGTAGGAGTAACAGTATTGACATAACAGAATTGAAGGATTAACCAGAGAACTGGATTTAGGGTGCTCAAGCTACGTACCTAGGACATATCAAGTGTTCAGTACATATTGCCCGTTATCATCAGTAATATGACAGCAATTTAACCCTGCTCTTCTTGCATCAGAATACTATGATTTGTGCATCTCCTTCAACAGAATCCATAAATCATATGCATGCACTGTGCATACACCGGATGAATGAATACACTCTGGAAATTTGCCCTGCTATTCAGCTGAGCTCTGACACTCACTAGCCTTGTGAATTTGGCTTAGTTCTTCAACCACTAACTTGTTTTCCTCATTTGTAAAACACACTTATTTCTAAAACAGGCTCTTTCCCCTTACCTTGTGGGAGTTAAGAATTAGAAGACAATGTGCACAAGACCCAGGAGAGTGCTCAGAGCACAGTGAGGTGGGATTAGTTTAGTTATTACTTGTGACCATCATGTGTTTCTAAATTAGTCAAATGTTAAGTCTTTATGAATTAACAAACATGGAGGCATTAAAGATTTGTTCTGGAAAGTTTTTATTCATAGACATTTGACCCTTGAATAACCAGAGGAGTTGGGGGTGCCAATCTCTGCTTCGTGGAAAATCCATATATAACATTTGAGTCCCTGAAACTGAACTACTAATAACCTAGTGTTGATCAGAAGCCTTACCAACAGCAGACAGTCGATTAGCATGTATTTTGCATGTCATATGTATTGTATACTGCATTCTTACAGTAAAGTAGCTTACAGAAAATAAAATGTTATTGAGAAAATCACGAGAAAGAGAAAATACATTTATAGCACCGTACTGTATTACTGAAAAAAAAATCACATATAAGTGGACCTGTGCAGTTCAAATTCATGTTGTTCAAGGGTTAACTGTGTACCAGAATTTACTAGTGCCTTTTATTCTCCCCTTTGTAACTCTTAGAACTTCATATGGCCCATTGCCGTACAAATGTCCCTGGGACTTTGGGAAGGCTGCAGCGCAGCTGAGGAGCTCCTGATGAAAAGCCAGAGCTAGATCTCTGGCACTTGCCTCCTCATTCCCAGCTTCTCCTCAGCCTGTTGGCCAGCTCTCCCTGGGAGGTTGTTTGTTATCAGGAAAATAATTAAGGAGTCAGCCAAGGATGCCCTCGGTGGCCTGCATGGAACCTGTCTCTCCAGGGCCCTTTTCCATGTCCAGGCATTTCACCTGCCTCCAGGTGTCTGTGACCCTGGGCTCCCTCCCCTCTACCCATGCTGCCCACCACCTCTTCCTCTTTGCCCTGAGGTTTGTCCTTGGGGGAACTTCGTGGAGGAAAGGATTCATCTCTAACTCCTGTTGAGGCCATCTCAGAAGGCAGATGGAATTCCAGTCTGGAGAGCTTGACAGTTGCTTTTAACAGAGCAGGAACACTAGGGCTCTAAATGCTCTTATCACTGTGCTTTCAAGGGAGGCATCCAGACCCCCCATCTTCACAGTGCCTTCCAGTGTGCAAAGCACTCTCCATGCCTCATTTGCACAGCAGTGCTACGATGTGAAAAAGGTGGTAACTCTTCTCAATTTACAGATAAGGAGATGGAGGAGGAAGAGGAAGAGGTTTTGTGTCCACACCACTACGCCCACTACCAGCAGACCTAGTCCTGAGCCCCTTCATGTGCCACCTGCATGATACCCCAGGCTCCTTGCCATGCTTTCTGTAAACTGGGTCCAGGTCTCCACCCTGCAGTGGATGGTGCACTGGCTACCTTCTTTTCCACCTTTCCACTGAGCCCTTAGTCGCCTGAATGAGCATCTGTGCTAGTGAGACTCTAAAATTCTCTCTCTCTCTCTCTCTCTCTCTCTCTTTCTCTCTCTCTCTCATAAGTGTTTAACTAAGGAGCAGAGAAAGGTAGTCTTGAGAGGAAATGGGAACTTTTACAAGTTGTTTAGAGCTGCGAAAAGGGCAGTGGAACCTCCAGGATTGGTCAGTTAAGCCATTGGTGAGAGAAGCTCTGTATTCTCTGTGTCTCTCCTCTTTCCTCTCTCCCATCTCATCTCTTAAGGGGAACAGCTACATCCTCTTCTAACCCAGCCCACAGGCCACTTTGGTGAGTTTCCCAGTCCACGCCAGCCAGTGAGGCATCTTATTCAAATATTCTTTATCTGATGCCATAACCCAGATTCTTCCTGTCAGGGATTCCCCATGGGGTCACTTAGGGACTGCCTGTGTTCTGTGACCCAATTGTCCTGGAGACATCTTTTCTGTCCCTTTATCTGGAAACTGATTTTTCTGGTTCTTGTGCATCAGTAGCATCTTTTAAGGGCTCCTTTCAGTTGATGGAAGATATTTCCAAAAACAGACATCACTGTGAGCCTTGGATTCTCATCACCACAGAACCTGCAAAATAAGTCTGGAGGAGCTTTGAGAGAGAGAGAGAGAGGATGGGGGGCTTAGGAAGCTGGCAGAACCAGCTCCTACCGAGAGCAAAAGGTGATGAGACAGAGCCTAAGAAGCCATTACAGGAAGAGCAAATACCAGCTCAAGGGTGACTGTGCCCCTGTGCCTGCCTCTTGCTACCATCTTGGTAGGCATTCCTGGTTGATCACCACACTTTGTTCTCTTGAAACCAAACATGGCGTCAAAACCCTTCCTGTCACAGTGCTCCAGGCAGCTATCTCCAAAAGACTCAAGCTGATATTCTCTGCACCATCCCTCTTTTCTTTCTTCATCTGTGTCTTCCAAACCTCTATCTGGAGAGTTGAATTCCAGATTCCAGACAGATCTCCACAGAGCTGCTCACAGTGTCTCTCCTTACTCCACTCACAGCTACTGCCTGAGCCCTGAGCCCCCGGGGTTATTTTTGGAAGCCCGAGTGTCAAAACAAGTTGGCTAGCTGTGTGCTCCCTGGTGCTGATGGGAGCTTGACAAGTTGTAGCCTGGCTTTAATTTCTCATTTTGAAGCATTAAATGTCAGGAGCTCAATTAACATTTTCATTATTGCATTTTTATTGTGCTCTTATTTAGGCTACAGATGTGTGGGAGCTAACATTCCCTTCCTGCTATTTTTAAAGAAAAAATACCAGCCAAAATGATAAATCCTTACGTCTTTAGGGTACTCTCCTGGTTCTTGATACCTCCTCAAATGCGCATCAACATCAGAACATTATTTAATCATTTGTTGACTCATTCATCCATTCCACAATTATTTATTGAGCAATCAGCTACTACATTTGAGGCACTGTTATGGACTCTGGGAGATGCCCACTGGGGACCCTTGGGCAACATAGGTAGACTAGAAAATCTTGATCATTTCCTCTGTTAATAAACATAACCACTAGTGATGATGCCCAAGGAGAAGATAAAAGAAAAAGAGAGATAGAGAGGAAGTTGTGAAGGGATGGAAGGAGTAAGTGTGGCACAAACCAGATGATTCCTTCTGCCACGCTTGAGAGCCGTGATCTGCTGAGGGTAGCCATTTTGTTCTGGCCGCCCTGTAAATTTGGTTACATAGTTTATAATACAGGGTCATTCGTCTCTCTGGAACTCAAGAGACAGGTGGACTTGTTTAAGTTGGATGTATACCCCCATGTACACACACACACACACACACACACACACACACACACACACACTGGTTTTTCTTAGACTAAAATTATACATGCGGAGGAAGGTATCCTTAGACTCAACTTCTCCATGCATGTCTCTTGTTCTACTCTTTGCCACCTTCAGAGAATGCCTATAAAGATAAATTTTAAGAGACTATTGGTAACAGCATGAATAGTTCAAGAAATCTAAACTCATCAATATTGACTCTTTGAGTCTTACCTTTTAAAGATGAATTCCTGTCATATTATTTACCTGTGTTCCCATATTATATTTTTCTTCCTGCTGTGTTTTTGATATGACACCAATAAGGACACTGCACAAATAAACTCCAAACATAACTTAGAAAATCTTTACTCTCTGCTACCCTCCCCCACAGTCCCAAGTCTGTAAGCATTTACAAATGATCTGCTTATGTTTCAGGCAACATTGGCCCGGAGCTCTCATATACTGATATTGGTGTGTTCATCTCTTCCGATGGGGGCAACACATGGAGACAGGTAACTGAGAGAATTGGGGACAGGGAAGAGATGCTCTGCCAGCATCTCTTTTTCCTATAGATTCTCAGGCTCATTGTGACTTTGTGGCTGCAAAAAATATGGAAGCACCTATTCAGTTTGGTCCATTTTGCTGACAGATGGGCAGTGGGGTCAGATGGAAGTACTGGGTAAGGAATATAAATAACTGGAATTTTCTAATTTTTTTCCTATTCTTTGATTCAGTGACACATATGGAATAGCCACCAGATCCTAAGTACTATGCTATGCATGTATGCTGGGGATACAACCAACGAAATGGCTGTTATCATTAATATGCCATAGGATATATCTGGTCAGACAGATTCCTTTACCTTTCTGGGTCCATTTCTTTATCTACAAGATGAAGAGGTTAGAATAATAAAAACACAAGGCTGTTGAAATCTCTGGTGGTTTAAGTAATATGTAGGCCCAGCCTTAAGTAAGTAAGGAGCAGCTAATAGATACGTGACTACATGAAAAATTAATTCAATTTTACAAACATTTGTAGCACACTGTCCAATGGAACTTTCAGCAGTGATGGAAATGTTCTGTGTCTATGCCATCCCAAGGGGCTGTTGAACACTTGAAATGTGGCTAGTGTGACAGAGGAACTGAATTTTTTATTTTATTTATTTTGATCAATTTAAATTTAAATCGTCTCATGTGGCCACTGTATTGAACAACACAGATTTATACAATGTCAACTATGTGTCAAGTACAAACCTCAGGAGACAGTTGAATATTTTGGAGTCCCTTTCCTCAAGGAGTTCAAAATTAAGTAGGGGAAAACTGCTTCATAAATAACTAGCTATAGTTTAGAGTAATTGAAATATTTTAGTGGCATTCTTAGCCTGCAGAGTGAAGGGAGGAATTGATTCTACTTAGGGAAACTTGGAAAGATTTCACAAGAAGATTTGGCATTTTGGCATTTTAGTAGGTCTTACATGTGAGAAGGTGAGAGGAAGACAAAGGAAGAGCCCTGAATGTCTTTATGAAGGGGAAGCCACTGTCTGCAATCTAGTTGGACAGGTCCCGGTTTTGATCCCTTAGTGAAATGTCATCACCATCACCATCATCATCATCACCACCCCCATTGCCACTACTGTCACCACTACCACTATCAAAAGAAAAATTTGCCTAGGACTACTGCTTGAAATCAGCTATTTTAAGTACTATAAGGCATATGGCAAAGAATACGTTAAAGGTTCCTACCCACAACACCATAATCAGGTAGATAAGGAACAGATATATAATTAAAAACATACTTTCAGAATATAATATAATCACTTTTTAAATACTTTTTTAAATTTATTTTGAGAGAGCATGTGAGCAGGTGAGGGGTAGAGAAAGAGAGAGAGAGGGAGAGAGAATCCCAAGCAGGCTTCATGCTGCCAGTGTGGAATCTGACATGGGGCTTAATCCCATGAACCATCAGATCATGACCTGAGTCAAAATCAAGGGTTGGACACTTAACTGTCTGAGCTACACAGGAGTCCCAACATAAACTCTTTTAAGTGTCAAATGAGGATGGAACTGGATCATCAAGTCTTCTGGTTTAGAAACTCCCAACAACAAACCATTGACCCTCCAACTCAAGAAATAGCTCACCTGGCCAGGCGGCCACTGCAACATCCCTTCCTTGTGTTGTCACTACTTTGGTTTTCTTTTCTGTTTTTCTAAATAGCTAAGGATTTCAGTTTCCACTCCATTACTGGACAGAGCAATTGTTAGCATTGGCCAGAATGATAGGAAAGTGTAAAGATAATGACTTCTCTCTCTTCCCCAGTGCAAAAATCTTCTTTTACTCCTCATCCTTACACTTAAATCCAGCATCTCCATTATGTGGAGTATCACAGAGCCCACCTTTGAGCTCAGGAGGGAAAATGCTGGCATTGTAGGCCCAAAGTTCATGTTTATATATGATATATAAATGAATCACCGTGAGGTCCTTTTTGCATTAAGACTGCCATTAGTATGGACATGTTTATTTCCTTAAAAGACAAATGTGAGAAAGGAAACCAGTTGAGAGGTTAGGTTTTTCTCCATGGTGTTCCCTAAGGCAGACCTCACTCCTCCTATTCCCTCCCTTTTAAATATGTTTATACCCCCTCACTTTTTGCAATGTGTCTCACTTAACCCACCATCCCAATCTCTCCTTCTAACCTCTTACAGCCACCACTGGTAGTTAAGAGCTAGAAGGATTATCCAATTCTACCTTCCTTTAGATCTATAGTAGGAGGTTGGTTCTCTGCTATGGAAATGGTTTTTGTTTTGTTTTGTTTTTCCTGTTTCAGGTTGGAGATATCATAGTTACATATAGTAGAAGCATCGATATGTGTGGGATTACATCTGAAGTTCTTATAGCTCAGAGCCTGACATCATAGTAGATGCCTATGGGGGGATAGATGGATGGATGGATGGATCACTGAATGTTTGAATGACTTAGTGAATGCATGAAATGAGTAATGGACAAAAGGATGAATCAAAGAATGAATAATGCTACATCCCTGGAAGCACTTTCTTCCAATACACATTCAGAGTAAAGATCTTCAAGGGCCAAACTTAGACCTTCATCCAGCTTACATGGCAACCTAGGAGGCAGTGTCTCTGTCTAAGAACTCAGTCATCATGTATACCATAATGCCTAGAGAAACTGTTTTTACTTTTCCCTAGACAACTTATGCACAGCACTGTAAGGGACAGACCATTTATAAATTAGAAAAACCTGGGTAGATGAGAAAGGAGAGAGCTGAGTAGTAAGTTACTCAAAATGCAAAATGGGTAAACATTTTTTAAGTCATATTTTCCTCTGGTTATCAAGCTAAGCACACATCTTATTGTCTCAACTTCTTGTAGCACATCAGTTCACAGTACTAGTGGAAGGATCCCTGAAAATGTCATTTCAGTGACTTAGGACAGTTATTTGTTCTCTGCAAGCCCATTTCCTTATCTGTTAAATGGGGATGATGGTACTTGTCAAACTACCTGATAGGGTTGTGGGAAGGCTCAGAACCTAGGTGAAATAATGCATGTGAAAGACTGTGTAAACTGTCAAGCACTCTGCAAATGTAAGGCATTGCTATGATTGTTGTTGTTGTTGTTGTTGTTGTTCCAGATCTTTGATGAAGAGTACAATGTCTGGTTCCTAGACTGGGGTGGCGCCCTTGTGGCCATGAAACACACACCTCTGCCAGTCAGGCATTTATGGTAAGGACAGCCCCCTACCCTATTAATGAGTTGGGGTTTTTTTTTGGTGGAAAGTGTTGGGACAAGTTTTTATGCATGATTTTATACCTATTTACCCATTTCCTCATTCATTTATTTACCCATCCATCCACTTAATATACATTCCATCATCTAACTTTTAGGTAGCAGTAGTAGACCAGATCACTTAGATGGGACATATAATAAATAGAGTGGGGTAGTATAAATGGTGCTAATATAAGGCAGAAAAGAGCAGGAAGGACCTGTGGGTTCAAGCAACCAAGATTAAGAATCCAAAATACAGGATATAGAAATAGCTGCAAGAAATTTAGGTTCATGTAGCAGATACTAAATTCAGTGCTATATAAGTTGAGTTTGTGATGTCTGTGAAAAGAGATGATGTTTATTTGTCAGATATATTCATTTTAAGACAGTAGTCTGGGCTGACACTCTAGACTTGGAGTCATTAACCATCAGATGGTAGGTAAAGCCATGGCAATGGCTCAATGGCTGCTCAGGAGAATAGGTACAACAAGGATAAATCAGGGACTCCTATGTAACACTGTTGAATATCAATATACACAGTGGAAAATAAATAATGAAACAGACCAAGAATAAGTAGCCAAAAAGAAAAAACAAAAAACACAGGAGAAATGTTTTCATGGATGCTGAAGAAAAAGGTGATTAATAGCACCAAATTCTATAACTGGACCAAATTAGTTATGGAATGAAAAACAATCTAGGATTAATCAATATAGAGGAGTAGAGGAGGTCAAACGCTACTTTGTCAGAGTAGTTTCAAAAGAGAAGTGGGGTTTAAAGCTAAATTGCAATAGATTTATAAATGAAGTGAGTGATGAATGAATGAATGAATGAATGATAAGCAATGGAGTAAAATGGAGACAGATAACTCTTCTCAGTAAAGTAGATTATGGAATGAGGTTGTGTGTATATGTGCAAGATCCTCCAGTTAGGACAAAGATCTGTGAGAATATACTATGGTGATGATGATGATGATAACAACAATGACGATGATGATGCCGAAGATGCTGTTGTTTGTTCATGCTTTTGGCAGGAGATAAATAAGTATTATGTGTATTTATATGCTGAAAGGAAGGGATTTAAGCTTCAGATGGCAGCAAAATGAATATTTGAGAGTTAATATTTAGCATTAGAGGGTACCATTTAGAGAACAGTTGTTGGAATGAACCTCAGGTTCAAAGATGGACTCTGGCTTAACTTCCAGACCCTTGATTTTGGGAAACTACCCCTTTTAAAGTAAGGATTTTACTGGGAAATATCAGACTGTAATCAGGAAGAGGCATAGGATTTCCACGTGCCAAATTTAAGCTTCAGCCACCTTGGAAGGACTTAAAAAGGTTTCTCCTAATTTGGCCTTTTATTGGATTAAACCATATGAACTTGCCATTTTTTTGGAGATCAAAATAGTCAAATATTGTTAGTTTCTTAGAGCTAAAGTTAACATGAAGCCAATGGTTTTACCAACTGCTGTATTTTCCTATGAGGTTATGAGATTAAATTTTGAAAAGATGAATGGAGCCATTTGTAATGAAAAGAACTCTACCAATTGATGAATGAGCATGTAAAAGTTCCCGTTGTAATTGTTTATCATCTTGTTACTATCGATTATATACTTTTTGGATAGAATCATAAGACTAGAATTACTTACTACTAATGACAGAATTTTTTGGAGGAATTATTACATTCCAGGCACCATTCTAAACCCTTTAATGAATTATCTAAGTTGGTTCTTGACACAACACTAGGTATGTGAGTATTCTTTTTATCACATATTTACAATGGCATTGAAATGCAGACAAATTAAATACTTTGCTCAAGGCTACACAGTTGGTACCTGACAACACTAGGTTGGGTCTCTGTTATGGATGCTCTTCTGTTTTAACTGAATTTTCCAATCATTAATGAGTATACAGAGGCTTATCACATGGTTATAGCCCTCTAGGAGATCATGGTTATGATAAAGAGCTTAGATAGTCTATGTATCACCAGAAATCCAAGCAATACCTGCTAAAGCTTTCTGGCCATGTGTGTCGTTGGGATCTTAGCACAGGATGGAGTCCTGCCTAGTGTGTAAAGGATCTTCATGCAGATGGTGACATGAGAGTTGATTTTTTTTAATGTTTTATTTATTTTGATACAGAGAAAAACTGAGTATGAGAGGGGGAGGGGCAGAGAGAGAGGGAGACACAGAATCAGAAGCAGACTCCAGGCTCTGAGCTTATACACACAGAGCCCGATGGAGGACTCAAACCCATGAACGTGAGATCATGACCTGAGCCAAAGTCAGAGGCCTAACTGACTGAGCCCCTCAGGCACCCCAAGAGTTGATTTTTAAGAAAAAGATGCCAGGAGTTAGAGGATGAAAGGCAAGCCAAGGGAAGAGAAACTCTGACCAAAGCCTGGGATTCAGGAAAAATAGGTAGTATTAGGTAAAACATCTGATTGGAATCAAGAACATAAGTTAAGGTGATAGGACTCATTATGATTTAAATACTGGGTTGAACCTGTAAGTAATCTCTTCTATTGCAAAGACCTGCTTCTTTGTGGAGGGAAGAGCTTCTCTACTGAGGATAGAGTAGGACTTGGACTCTCAGAGATGATTATTTAATTCTTTTTCTTTTTTAACATTTATTCATTTTTGAGAGACAGAGAGAACAGAGCATGAGCCAGGGAGGGACAGAGAAAGAGAGGGAGACAGAATTCAAAGCAGGCTCCAAGCTCTGAGCTGTCAGCATAGAGCCTGACATGGGACTCAAACTCACTAACCATGAGATCATGACCTGAGCCAAAGTCAGGCACTCAACTGGCTGAACTAGCCAGGTGCCCTGAGGATTACTTGACTCTTAAAACAAATTCATTTGTTTGTTTGTTTTTTCACCAAGAAAGGCAACATCTTTAGCCCCTATCAAGAACTTCCACTTATGTGTCAATAAGAGACAGATAAAGCTGAGCAGATGTCTTCCACTTCAGTCTTAAGAGAAGGAAGTGATAACCCCATCTTACACTTGACTATCACCCTTCTGTTCTTTCTCCTTCATTATGGTAGGAACCTACTGCATACTTAGTGGTTGATTTCTAGACCCTTTTGTACAACAGTTTCCTTATTCTAAGGAAAAGAGGAATTTGGTGGTGTTCTTGCCTTTGGGGGACAGAAAAGGGGAGGAAAGGTATTTGGCACGGACTAGAGAGTTTTGGTTTGGGTTCATCTTACCATCCTTCCATCTGACCATTCAGTGTGTTCTGCAGTTGTTTCCCACCCCAGACCTGGTCACTTTCCTGAAGGAGCATTTGTCTGGGAATTTCTGGAGGCAAACCATGCAAGCTGGGAAAATTACTTAAAATTCTTTCAGGGATACATAAGTAGGATAAAATCATGTCTCAGAAAGTCCTCAATACAAAGTTTGAGTTTTCCTTTGCTCCATGAAATATCTGTTTTGTTGGACAAAAATGTTTGCAAAGTTAAGAAGAAAACAGCTGCATTCCCACTGAACTTCCTTGTATAATAACAGCAATGGTACCACCTTCCATTTGCTTGCCTACTCCAACTTACAAAGTATTAAATGTGAGTTTTCCAATGAAGCTATTAAGATGCCATTCTCTCCACTTAAAGGAGGTTGACACAGCTGTTTGTCATAAATGCTACAAAGATATTGAACTTGGACTCCACCCATGATTTCTACTTACTTGCCTACCTATGAATGCCAGTCTCTGAAATAATTGCTGCAATGGTTAAATGCCAGCTTCTGAGGGCATGCATTAGAACACAAGAAATCTCTCATCCAAGAATTCTCCTTTGCACTTCTCTTTTAAAGGCTAAGTGAGTGTTTTGTGAGGACTTGACCATATCATTATCATCAGTGTTTCCTTATGAAATTCTTGATTGATACTTGAATTGCAAGCTTGTGAAACACAAGCAATTTCTTCATCACCAGTAGCTTCTAATTAAGTCACAGCTTTCAAGGTAAACAAATAGCTCATTTTAAGTGGAAGAAAAGTTAAGTAATCAGTTCATTGTTATTTTCTGTGTAGGCCTCAAACTGACGATATTTTGTACATAGATGTATATCTATTTGCATACAAAAAAAACACCAGCCTACACACTCTCACACAAGGGTATAGTGGTTCTCAAATTTAAATAATAGCTACATTGCCTTTCAGAGAAAATAGGAGTCATAATTGAAAAGCTGAGGAAACTTTAGCCAGGCTAATAAGGCATGCTGTTTCCCATAAATTGAAATGATAGGTAGCTAGATATGCATGAAGACAAAACAGCATCCAAATGAACCCATCTATTTGTGACTGTGTACTCTTGGATGCATAGAGATTAGAATCTAAGTGCTATTTCAGGTAAGCCCTTCATCCGATATTATCTTTATACCATAGATGCATTAGGGTGAAATGAATAATGGTGCCCTATGGAATTCAGTGCTCTAATGAAAACTCAAATAGTCAGAGCTACTAATCTGCAGGTAGATTGGGGTCCTACTGTTTGCTTGCCATGACAAGCTCTCAGTGTCTCCTTTCAATAGAATGTTCTTGGAAACAGGAAATGAAACATCACCTGGTCTTTTTTGTTCCTTTGTTTTTCTATAAATGGCTGAGAATGTTAGTGTTTTGTTCAGAAAAACATTCACATGAAAACAACAGTTCCAACCAATACATGCCTCTGAAAAGGGAAAGTGTGTGTACTACTGTGAAGAACTTCCAGGTGGCTAAAATGCCACCCCCTCATGTTTTTGTGCTAAAATAAGATGGAACAGTGCACCTAACCAAAGGGAGGACACTGATTTTCCATGAACATCACTCTGTTTCTGTGCTAGAAACTTCTGGGGAAGGAGTTGGTTGTCCTTGGAAGATTCTCTTTCTTTTAGTGGATCTCCTCTCAATGTTATAAAGTCGTAGATGCTGGAATAAGGAAGGGTCTGGTTTCATACATGGTGTAGCAGATACCTCTTGGACACACCAGAGGATCACTCTACTTCACCACAATACCACAGTGGTGATAAACTCAGATATACCCAAGACAGAGATTTTCCATCTTGTATAATAGCCATTAAAATATTGTTTTCAGTTTGAGCAGTAGTGAATCTACCTGTAATTAATGTCCATCATTACCTGTTCTGCTGCCAGAGCTGTACTGAATAAGTCAGATCCAAAATTGCACATGATTTTTAGAATCCTATAGCTGGAAAGGACCTCAAGAGATCTCTTTGTCTAACCTTTCTAAACTTTGGAAAATGATCAGACATGCAGCTCAAGACTGGTTTTATGCATTTATGCATTTATTCCTCACACATTAATTGAGCATATAGTATCTATCCAGCTTTAGTTTAAGGGTTGGAATATAAAAATGCACAAGACAAATACTTCGGAGCTTAAACTCGGGCAAAATTATTTGACTATTCTTTTTAGAACTGTATGAGAATGGAAATATTTTCTCCTTTATCTGTACTTTTAATTGATATTTTTATGCATCCAACTACTTATTTCTTTCACAGACATTGCCCCTTTTCAGTAGTCAACAAATAGAGTGCTTTTGTTTAACTAAAGCTTTCTTACTAAAAAAAAAGTAAAACATGATAATTAATTCAGCTCTATTCTTCTTTACCCTAAGCTATCTTCAATTCATATAAACTGTTTCTAGAACAACCTGTTTTTTTTTTTTTACCTTTAATCACATTGAATGTCAGTTTCTCTACAATGATTGTAACTAAACATAGTATTTAGGATTCAGTAGAAGGATAATTTCTTCTGTTATGCGTGTTAGCTATCTGTGAACACATAGTAGACGCACAGTGGCTTGATTACTCTTGTCATAGCATTATTTCTAGAAAGTACTTATCTTATGATTGACAATGACTCCCGTTGTTTTCAGCTTGAGTTTACCATTAGTTCCTCTTTTCCTTTCTCTGACTGTTGGGTTTTTATTTTTTTTCTAATTAAGCATTCTGTTTTAGGTTGGTCCTACCTTGTAAGTGACTTCTAAATCTACCTAGACCTTGATGTGGACCAAATAGAAACAAACAAAAAGCTTTGCTTCTCCTGTTCTTCCCTTTTCCCCATCTCAACAGCTTATCCCTAAAAATCTATGTTGTCCATGATTTATTTCCTTTGCTCAAGTAACCTGTATACATTCCATAACCAAATCCTATTGACACCGCCTCTAAGCTACCTTTTCCATCTCTTTTTTTCTCCACTACTATAACCTTTGTCTGGGTCCCTTTTCTTACTTAGTGTCTTACACTTGCTACTCTCTCCCCCAGCTTATCTCCTTGCATCCACTTTGAGTCCTGATAATCCACTTGCCATAAAGAAATGAAGATTATGTTTTAACATTTAAATTATATCTCTCTTATTGCAGCTGGCCTTGTTTTCTGACTCCATTTCCTTCCACTAATCTACTTTCCTACTCATCTACAGCCACTGGCCATCTCTGTTCTTCCCTGAGAACACCTTCCTTTTATACTAAGTCTTCCCTCTGGAATGGCTCTTGCCTGGGTCCATAACTTGTTCCTTACTATCATTTAGACCTCAGTTTAAATGTCACCTCTTCAAAGAGGACATTCTTAAACTTTCAAAACAAAGTAGCTATGCAGTCACCCTCTACCACATCACTTTGTTTTCATTGTCTTCATGACACCTATTTATAACTCATATTTTTTAATCTATTTGTCTGAATATTGTTTGTGTCCTCAAATTAGAATGTAAGTTCCACTTATGCTAGGGCCTTCCCTTTCCTGTTCACCACTAGATCCTTTAAACAGAGGTCACTGCCAGACCAGGCACATTTAAGCATCATATATATTTGATACAGGAAGTTTATTTTATTTTGGTTTTGTAGTCTTGTCTTGCCACTATTTGGAGGTCAGTTGGAACTTTACTCGTGTCTCTTTAAGTATTGGAGATCCTAACAATTTTCTCTTTCACCTGTGGACCTAATAAAGAATTCCTAATTCCTTTGTCTGAGCCATTAATGAGATATTGAACTGAGTACAGAAAAGGAAGGTACATTCCTTGGGGATGCCATTCATTATAGTTACTTCAGAACATTTAAAAACCTCCCAGTAATAAAAAAAAAAAGAATAGCTCTCATAAATGGCAGGCCATCAAGACCCAAATTTGTGATACCCAAGAGATTTAATTTTCTGATGTTTTTTGGAGTTTATTTAGGGAGTTTTGTTTTGTTTTGAGTAATTACTTCAATATTCAATATTCACAATATTTAAGTGTTAGAAGTTCCTGATCTCATAAAGTCACCTGTATGACACAATCATGAGCTTACAAGTGGTAAGTTGACCATAAATGAGAATCATGGAATCCATTCCTCACACTGACTCTCTAGGGCTGTTCCCTTGCTTATGCTTGTAAGCATGGTTTATAATGGATTCTTTGGACTTTGGTTATTGTATATGCTAGCTTTCCCACCTGGATTTATGGCATTTCTTAGTCTTTCTTCTGACCTCATTCTTCCATGCTTCTACTCCTTTCACATGAACTCAATTCATATGACAGGCCTTTTATCTTCCATTTTTTCTTTCCATCTTGGCCTTGGCTTTTCTTTGGGACCTCCGTCTCAGAACTAGAAGGCTATGATGGTTCCTCCTTGTCTACTCTGTGGTGTCTCGTCCACTGTACAAAGTAACAATGACTATCTCTGCCTTGTTCTCAATGGCAGTGGGATTGCCATCTTCCTTCCCTGGGATATTGGTGGCACCCACTGTTATTTTCTCTGCTAGTGTTAATAATTGATCTTCAATGGTAAGGAAGTTCAGAGGAGGAGATAAGGACAGAGACCTTCATCTCACTTTGGCTTCTTCCTATCATTGTAAAACCCAGTTCATCCACAGTTACCCAAACAAACAAATATCTCCTAGAGCTATCTACTAGCTAGTTAGTGGCCAAGGCATAGTGAAAAACAACTATGATTATTTTAGGAACTAAACAGGTCCATGGCAAGAAAGGTATAAAGGTTATTCCTGATTGTGCTTTCATTTTTGTTTTTGAAATAAGAAACTCATTTTCAAGAAAAGCAATTCAGATCTACCCACATTTCTCTAGGTCAGCTTAGATGATCATGTAGCCTTCAGCCAATTTTTTAAATTCTGAAATGACCAAATTCTTGGGGCCCCTGGGTGGCTCAGTCAGTTAAGCCTCTGGCTTCAGCTCAGGTCCTGATCTCATGGTTCATGGGTTCGAGCCCCACGTCGGGCTCTGTGCTGACAGCTAGCTCAGAGCCTGGAGCCTGCTTCAGATTCTGTATCTCCCTCTCTCTCTGCCCCTTCCCTGCTCTCACTGTCTCTCTCTGTCTCTCAAAATAAAATTTTTAAAAAACACAAAAAAAGAATAAAGAAAGTCTCTTTATGAAATGACCAAATTCTTAAAAGTCAAGGAAGTATTTAAAAAATTTTTTAACATTCATTTATTTTTGAAAGACAGAGTATGATCAGGGCAGGGGCAGAGAGAGAGGGAGACAGAACACAAAGCAGGTTTCAGGCTCTGAGTTGTCAGCACAGAGCCTGACGTGGGGCTTGAACTCATGAACCATGAAATCATGACCAGAGTTGAAGTCAGATGCTTAACAGATTAAGCCACCCAGGCACCCACGGCAGTATTGTTAACTATCATCATCATGTTATACATTAGATTTCCCAGAACTCTTTCTTGCAAGACAGATTTTGAACCCTTTGACCAATATCTCCCCATTTCTTCCTCCTGCCTCCTCATCACTACCCCTGGAAACCAGTCTGATTGTGATAATCTTTTCACAATGTATACATGTATCAAAATATCACATAGTACATTTTAAATATATATATTTTTTACCTGTCAAAAATAACTCAGTAAAGTTGTTTTTAAAAAAATCAAGACAGACACAGTTTGTGAACTCATAAAAACTTAATGTTGGACTGTCTTCTTTTCTTTTTGTGTGGGACTGCAGACTTAGATATACCATAAATTCAGAAGTTGGTTAAGAAAGACAAGACCGAGAAAATGAGACAGAGACAGAGAGGTTGAGAGAGAAAAAAAGTAGATATGTAGAGAATGGGCTGAGGAGGTCGACCAGTAAGAGGCAGAGAGATTCCTGCTGCCCGTCCATGGATGCCAGTATAAATCATGCTTGGAAAAAATGGATGGTTTGGAAGCATGTCATTAATCATTCTTTATTTCTTTCATTAATTTATTCATTTGACATTTATGTAGTGCCAACTAGGTGCCTGCTTTTCTGCTAGGTACTAGGAATGCAAAAATGAATAATAGGTACTTTGACTTCAAAAGGCTCACAGTTGAGTGAAAAAAAATCAGACATGTGTTTATTTAAATGTATATGTAATATCATGTAAGAAATGTTGTAATAAAGATGTGTGGGTGATGGTACAAAGTCATTCAGTGATGGTATACAATACCCCTGAACTCTGAAGGTTATAGTTTTGAATTGGTGGGTTTAAGATCCGTTAAGAAGTTATCGCTCAGCACCATGAGAGGCAAAACCTATAGAGTTCCTATGGTCAAACTCAGAGAATCCTGAGTTATGGAGTCAGAGAAGAAATAAGAATTAATCTGTCCAGGAGGAGGGAGCACAGGGAATAAAGCAAATAAAGCTGCTTTGGGGAAGAAGGAGGGTCAGGTACTTGCTTATATCAAGAAAGGAAAAGAATCAGGCACTCAGAATTGCCCCAGGGTCCTCCGCTAGTAACCTTCCGTTTGAAGAGTTTCAGGTGCTGTAGCCACAAAGAGCCAGACCTTTCTCTACCATTGGACAAAAGATGGGATAGTATTGCCCAGAACATCTTCGACACTCAGCACTCATCTCTAACAGCTCCTTAAAGTGGCACTGGGGAGGGAAAATGATCCTAACATTGATTCTGAACAAATAGGAAATTGCTTTTCTTAAGGTTTGATCTGAAAGACACACACCTCCCCTCCCATAAACTACACCCCACACTACTCAATTTATCTGTGTCAGAAACTCCAAGGACTGAATTGATTGTGCTGTAAATTGAACCTCAGTTCCATTCTGAGTACTTGAAACGTGACACTCCATCCACTGAGGCTTCCTGCTTGGGTTGGTTGTTGGTGTGTGCGTGTGTGCGTGTGTGTGTGTGTGTGTGTGTGTGTGTGTGTGTGTGTGTTGATTCTAATATGTTGAAATATTTCTGCAGCTCTGGTGCTGTCTCTGCCTGGGCTGGGAAATACATTTTTGATCAAATCTCATAATAACATGGGGAGATGTTGAAGATGAATGCCTACTGATAATTCAAACTGCCAGAAAGTGAGATACAGAGGAAAATTTAATAACCTGAAAAATGGTTGCAAAAGAATGTGGTTTTATTTTCAGCTGTCTCTTCCATGTACTTGTTTCCAACCCAGGGTGAGTTTTGACGAGGGCCACTCCTGGGACAAGTATGGTTTCACTTCGGTTCCTCTCTTTGTTGACGGGGCTCTGGTGGAGGCGGGAGTGGAGACCCAAATCATGACGTGAGTACTTTCTTTGCTGTGGCCGAGAGGAGCCCAAGAACTGGGTTCAGTCTCCACCAAGGCCACGGGTTGTCTCAGGGACCCCAACACCAAAGCATTTCAATCTAGTCCACAGTTTCCTCATCTGTAAAATGGAAATATCCTTGTACCCACCAATTCAGAAGGCTACTGACAGCATCTGAGAAGCTAGGCTTCTAATTGACCAGTTAAGATTTCTAATGGAATTTAAGAAATTGTAAATTTCCACATATCCAGAATCCAAGCAACAGAGAACTGGTCTTTAGAAATGTTATCTTTCCAATACTGTCCAGTAGGGGGCGAGGCACAGGGATGAGTAAACAAAATCTCCAAACATACTGAAATAAGAGAATATTTTAAGGACTCCTGGAGTCTGTAGCACGCACGCGCACACACACAGACACACACGCACACCACAGAGTTGTTACACTCAAGCTAATTTTCTGTGAGCATTTTTCTATATCCCTCTACATTGAGAATAGATGATCTGAAAGCTTTAAAAACCCCTGAAGTATTTTCTGAATATTAAAGAAAATAAGAAGTTGTTACGATTTTTTTAAAGTCTATCTAACTTTAATTCCTAAGAAGCTGATCACCGATGTGTGTTTGTGTGTACGTGTATACATGGGAGATACAGGAAGATAGTTAGGGTAACCTTCCACCAGCCAATACCACCCCTGCCTCCCTCATTTTCAAGTTAATAGAACTCTTTATGCTTTAATTATTGCTGAATGGAATGAAGGGCGTCTTCTGAGTGATATTAGGGGGATCTGCTGTGTTGTGGAGTTGGCACAGAAGGCCTCACAGAATGCTTCTCTGCTGGTTTGGAGGAAGAGTCTGGTCTTCATCCTCCAGGGAACACTGTTCTTCTTTGAAACTTTGCATTATGAATGTCTTTATGGTTTGAATCAGGCTTTTTCAGTATGAGACTTAACTGGCTTTGAGGAGGAGGCAAATATAAGAGCTAATGGCTAGTTCTGGGTCTTACCTTTTTCCCAGAGCCTCAGTTTAAAAAATATGTCTTAACTATAGCTACACAGTTGTGATCAGAGGTTGTAATCTGGCCCCCAGCTTGACTCCTTTGCCATGTCCCAACCCTCTGCTCCCATTCTCACACCCAAAGTGTTGATCAGCCAGTCCAATAGGCTTTCAGACTGACAGAAAAAAGGGACGGGAAAAACGGTGCACAAACTGGGGAAAACAAATAAAACAAATGGACAAAATCTGTTTCCAGGTTTAGGACACCTGAGTTAGAACTCTGTAGAAACCTGTAGCTGTGGATTACCTGTCTGGTAGCTAACCATGCTACATCTTCATTTATTCATTGTAAGACTGAATCATTCCTGCTTTTTGTAAAAACGTTGGAATACTAAAAAGGTCTTGCGTTTTTAGCAAATTGGGCAGAAGCACTGCAAGGGTCTCATGTCTACGGACTTATATACAGAAATGGTCTAGGATTTCCAGGGTCTTCATTGGCGTGGAGTGGAGGGTTATAATAGAAAATCTGAGTGGTTCCACAAGAATGCCTTTAAAATGTTTGGGACAAGTGGAACAAAGAGTGATTTTAAATTCTCTTCTTAAATTCTCTCTGCATTTTCCAAATTGCCAGGGAAATATTTTCTCTTAGCTCCAAGGGTAGTGAACTATGTCTTTTAAAGACTGAACACTCATTTTTTAGCTTCTGCTCTGTCTTAGGTACTGGGTTGGAAACCCAGTGGTTGAAAACCCAAAGATCCGATGTCAAACCCTGTGAAGAGCTGCTGTGATCCTCCCATGGGGTATATAACATTAGTAACCCTTGTCTGTAGATGTGAACCTGTGTTATGGTAAGCCTTCCCCGGGCAGTTCTGTTGTAAAAGGTGAACAAGGATTTCCTATAGAATTTGTTGCTCAGGATGTAATGCTGTAATTTGAGTTTTGTCTAATAATTTCTTCCCATTTTCTTAAAACACATCCTAAACAGAACTGTCTCACTGTCTAAATTTCTGATAAAAATTTCCAAACAAATAGACTATTGTTCAGCTGAGAAATCACGTTATTAAGAGTTAACAATTCTGTATTCAAGTGTAGTTGTACAAGCATAGACAGTCTTTAAGATACAGTGTTATTATTAATGCTTAGAGTCTAAAGCTTCAGATGTTCAAAGGAAGTAGCATAATATAATTTTTTTAAATACAAATGATTTGGTAAATACATAGATATGCATCTATCATAAATATGTATAAACATATAGATATGCATCTATCATAAATATACATTCAAACACATTTACACATACATATATGTATATCTAGAGATACATGGAGAGAGAAATCTCAAGGATCTAGGGACCTGGTACAACCTTTATAAAGTTGTACTATAAAAAAATAATACTAATAAAAGTTAAAAACATTGTTGGTGCCTACGTGGTAGGATACTGTTCTAGATGAACAAATCAGAGATAAATTCCTGTCTTCATAAAGTTTACATGATTGTACATGAAATAAATGTGACATACAAATGATTCTGTCATTTTACCCAGAATACTCTGCCAAGGGAGTAAAATGTTTCTTGTGAATTCTGGGAAGTATATGAGGTGCTGGGAACCACCATCTTTTTTTCATGAGGATCTCTGACATGAGCTAACTTTTCTGAACTATTTCCTATCCTTTACTTAATCACTAGCTATAGAAAGAAGATCTTCCTCTTT
Source organism: Suricata suricatta (assembly GCF_006229205.1). Lineage (NCBI taxonomy): Eukaryota > Metazoa > Chordata > Mammalia > Carnivora > Herpestidae > Suricata > Suricata suricatta. Next base: position 163,081,570 of record NC_043701.1, read on the forward strand.
TCTAGGACTTCCTCTGATCTCTCCATCAAGGAATTAAAGTATTGGATTCTAAATTCCATAAGGCAAAGGTACATTCAAGAAGGTTGTATATTCTGCTTGAATTTATCAAACAAGATATGGCTACTTTATCACAATTAAGCCTGACATAGTCCTAGAACCTTGGGCAGTGAAGGTTATATGGTCCTAAAGTCAGACATCTCCTGCTTTTGTACCAAAGACAGATACTGGTTCCCCTTTTATTTTGTTTTCTTCCCGTCCCATATTGTGATTTATCCTACATTTTCTTGTATGAAAATTGCATGCTTCTCTTGGGCTTTACTTTGAACAATATCACATGTACACCAATCTCTACATGACCTGGCATTCCCTAGCAAGTTTAAGGCTACATTTTAAATTCTATGTTCATCTAATCTTAAATGGTAATAATTTTTTTCTCAGCTTCAGATAGAGTTTAGCTCCTCACATGGATACGAGGGAGATTGACCTCAGGGCCAAACCATTTACCGAAAAGACGAGATAGCACTCCTATTTTCCTTTCCTCCCCACTAAGACTCCACAGGAGCGGGCAAAGCTTCTGCCCCTTCTACCTTCTTATCAAGATACTTTAAATGCTGGTAAGTAGAAAGAAGAACTAGGGGTGAGCATAATTGCCTTACATAGGATTTGGGACAGACAGGTATTTGTCCTTTCATGAAATTGAGATGTGCTTGGAAGCCATTGTCCAACCAAGTATAAACAGTTTACCCTTCCTATTTTCAACTTTTCATTAAATTCAGAGTTTCTCTAGTATGAAAGTAATCCAGGTTTTGTCAGGGTTCTTCAGACAGCCAAAAGCATGAGCTCTGGAAGGACTGCCAGAGGCAATTTCTGTCTCTGCCTCAGATTTGAAAAGGACTTTAAAACCAGGTGGCCCAATAAGGCTAAGCAGTGCTTTTCCCTCCTGGAATGGCAATGACATGGAGCGAAGCAGGAGTTCAAAAAATTTGATCTACTTCCTAAGCACTGTGAAGGCAAGGAAGCCCGTTTGGGGATAAATCTGCTTCTTGCTTGTCCTTTAACCAAAAACTTACTAATGATATAGGCTATTTGAATTCTGTATTTTTTTTCTCATGCCTAACACTAACTCTGTAGCTCAGCTGTGGTTAGTAAGGACAAAAGCTAGCTCATTCTCACTAAAGTTGTATCGCGTTATCTTGCTACCTTTATTTAGAAGATTGAAATAATTATCAGGATACAGTGGTTAATTTTGTTTTATCTTAACTGAATCTCGGGTTGCCTAGATATTTCGTCAAACATGTTTCTGTGAGGGTGTTTTTGGATAAGATTAACGTTTTAGTCATAAAGCAAATTGCCCTCCCTAATGTTTGTGGGGCTTATCCAGTCAGTTAAATGTCTGAATAGAACAAAAAGGCTAAGCTTTTCCTGAGCAAGAGAGAATTCCTCCTGACTGTGACTGCCTTTGAACTGGGAGACGTGGTTTTTTCTGGCCTTGAACTTCAACTAAAAAGTCCACTTGGGTTTCAAGGCCAAAACTACTCTATAAGCTCTCTTGGGTTTCCAACTTGCTGACTCACCCTACAGGTCTTGGAACTTGTCAGCCTCTGTAATCATGTAACCCAGTTCCTTATAGTAAGTAAATATCTGTCTGTCTATCTCTCTTTGTCTATCTCTATCTATCTATCTTTCTATCTACACACACATATACACCTGACCCTTAAACAATAAGTTTGAACTGCATGAGTCTACATATATATGGATTTTTTTTTCAGTGAATACAGCACAGTACTATAAATGGATTTTTTTTCTCTTCCTTGTGATTTTCTTTTCTCTAGCTGACTTTATTGTAAGAATACATTATGTGATACGTATAACATATGCAAAATGTATTACTTGACTATGTTATAAGTAAGACTTCCAGTCAACATTAGGCTATTAATAGTTAAATTTTGGGGGAGTCAAAGGTAATACACAGATTTTTAACTCTGCAGGGGCTTGATGCCCCTAATCCCTGCATTATTCAAGGGTCAACTGTATATGCATAACTTATTGGTTCTCTTTCTCTGGAAAGCTCTGATTAATACACAGTTTATTATTGCAAATTGTGTAATGAACTTCTAATATGTTTCAGACTCTCTTATTAAAGAGGTAAATGCAGTTCTTTTTTACCTTCAAGAAGCACTCACACCAGTGTGTTTGGGGAAGAGAGATACACCAATCATCAAAGAACCCTAGTTGTATAAACAGGATAGGAGTAAAAGGAAGTAAAATCTTTACACATATAAAAAAAAAGTGATAATTGAGTTGGTCTTGAAATGTCATAGCAGTTCACCAGTGGAAAACCAATTAATAGGTAATGGAATATAAGCTCAAAGAAAACACAGATTTTGGGGCACCTGGGTTAAGTGTCTGACTTTGGCTCAGGTCATGATCTTACAGTTTGTGGGTTCAAGCCCTGCATCGGGCTCTGTATTGACAGCTCAGAGCCTGGAGCCTGCTTTAGATTCTGTGTGTGTCTCTCTCTCTGCTCCTCCCCTACTCATGCTCTGTCTCTCTCTGTCTCAAAAATAAATAAACATTAAAAGAAAGAAAACACAGAGTTTTACAGTTTTGTTGAGTACTGTAACCTCAGTACTCCTCCTGAAAGAGGAATTTCCACATTGTAAAAAGTCAGTAATTATTTGTTGAAAGAATGAATGATTTCAAGGCAAAGAACCAAACAAAACAAAGTGCCACAAAAGAGCACGTGGCTGGGTTTCAAGGCATTGATACTGTGAAAGGTTTTAAGTTAGGTTCAGGAATTTGACCTGTATCCAGAGTGACGTTCTTGAAATTGAAAATATGGTGATGCCACTTCTCTTCTCAAAATCCACGGAAGGCTCTCCATTGCCTTTAGAATAAACATTGAATAGGCTATGAATATCTATGCTTGACCACATATCTGGGACTTAATTTCTGGCCCCAACGCTCTGACCACTTTTCTCTGATCCTCTGGTGCCTTCCTGCCCCTGGGTTTTTGTGTTCTTCCTGGAATGTGCTGGCCCTCCTCACTTGAAAAACCAACTTCTGCATATCTTTCAGGTCTCAGTGTAAGTACCAGTTCTTCCAGCACACTTTCTTTAGCCCACAAGATCACACTGACGACCCCCATGCCATATGTTGTCTTAGCCCTATGTAGTTTTCCTTCACCATGCTTTAGATAGTAAATGCTAATGAAAATGGCATTGCTTTTCAGTAGCTTCCTTCTCCACCTTCATCTGCCTTGACCAACAGGCACACATGTAAATGTGTGTAAACACACTTTAAGTTCCTTGAGGGAGTATCTTTGTATATGTTGTTCTTTGAGTGCCATCTGTTTACCAGTTTTTATGGTATGATGACATATATGTATTGAATGATTAAATGAATAAGTGAATGAATTAACAAGTACATTCTACGGTACCCAATAAGCTTACCACTATTGTGATTATAGTGACTTCTCTGGACCCTGAAGTGCTATGATCAGAATCCAGTAGTTGCAAGTTATAAGGGTTTGGGGTTGAGTAGAAACCAGAGCATTCTGTGTGCAGAGGTGTGTATGAAGTATGATGGCATGAGGGATGGAGTGACATGTGGGCACAAAGAGGCAACTAGAGAACAAGAACCAAAAGGGGGTGATTCCTAATTTCCTTAGCCATTTGCAAGTGTCTCCAGCTTCCACTTCTGAAGGCCAGTGCTTGGGGAGCATGGTACCTTCAAACATGAGCTTTACAGGGGAATTCATGTAGGAGACACAGTCCCCAGCTTGCAGGCATGGGATTTACTTACTTTCATTGCTCTTTTTTCCACTGTCTTTTCAAATGTTATTATTTCAACATCTCTCTGGTAACCTTGACAGGAACCATCTAGTCTAGCCTAATTCATTGTGAAATGTGACTATTCATATTACTTGAGGCTGAGACCGGGGCTGGATGATTGACAAGCCAGAGGGCCTATCGCCATCTCAGGCAGGGGCTCTCTAGGTGATGAGATGCTTGCAGCTGCTGGAGTTCTTGGGCCTCTTTGGTGTATTATTTGCCCCCAGATTAGCACTTTAAGGAGAATTCATTTTTGCGTGGCTCAGATGTGGAATCACATGGGAAAACACTGCTTTCCCACATTCTCAAAGCTACATTTGAAATTCTTTTTTAATATAAAATGTTCGAGCTCACTGGCTGTGATTGAGCTGATCTTTTATAGGAGCCAGGGAGAACCTAATAGTCTCCCAGGGAAAAACAAAAGGGAAGTCCTACTTCCTTGAAGAAAGTGGATGCTTCTTGCCAGGAGTAAGAACCAGTGTGTGTCTGTGCAACACCTTCTTTTTTGCCAACTATCTGAGTACTTTCTCAAACTTGATTTTATAGATTTCTCCCTACAACCTTGCAATGTAGATCGGATTGTCATCGCTCAGCAGATGAGGACACTGAGGCACAGAGACATTCAGTGCTTACCTCACAAATTCAGTAGGAGGCAGATTGAGAGCAAGGAATGTGAATTTCAAATGTCAGAATAAGAGCTGAAATTTGAGGAAAGGTAATAGAATTTTCCAAGGCTTATTCAATAAAGGACCTTGGTGTGTGGGACAAGAGTGGCAGTATGCTAGTTATTCACTAAGTGTCGATGGATGGCCACTGTGCTCCAGACACCAGGTCACAGCAGACCCATTGAAACATAACCTGTTTGAAAAGATATGATGAACCTGTGCTAGAACTGGAGAATTACACAGGAAGGTATGGGGCAAATTATAGGATGCCATTAGATGTCAAAGAAGGGATTGAAGATAGAAGAGCTAGAAACAGTTTTGTGACTCTGCAGAGAAGAAGGAGACAGGGAGCATTATGAGCAAACCTGAAACAATAGACCATGTCTGTCTTGCAGAGGGGAGAGTGAGTGGTAGAGATGCTCACATCAAATTGTCTAGGGCCAATTGCCTCTCTGACTCCCTGTATAAATCCAATTCTAATTGGCATAAATCTCGGATCCATTGTTCCACTAGAAGAACTAATAACCATAGTGAAGGGGGAAGAGAAAACATTTTTCCTAGAAAATTATGCAAACCCCAACACTGCAGAAGTTTAAAAAAATGAAGACCTTTCCACTTGAGACTATGACCACGTGCTTAGCAGGGAACATGCCCTTACACATAGCCTTAGAGCCATGAAGAAACCCAACCCTGAGCCTAAATGCATTGTTTAGCCTCTGGTAACTGCATCCAATAAAGTCATTGGAAATGAACCAGCACTGCTTCCATTGATCTGTTTTTCAATTGTCTGCTGTTTGCTGGAAGAACCTGATTTTACTTTGCCCAAAGTAAGTCATTCGAGTAATCGGTAAATCCAGTGGAACTCTGAAGTCACTGCCCCTAAGGCTCACTGCCAGGTTCACATCCTTCACCTTGTTGACAGACTTCCATTATTTCAGAAGCACACTCCTGTTTGTGCCAAGGAACACAGCAGCAGATGTGTGCTATTGTAGGGGCTTTTGGAGGATACTGGGATGTATGGGAGGTTGGCACCAGCCTGGATGGAAAATATTTATTTTGACCAACAAACAGCACATGGGTTTTGGAGCTCCACACTCCAGGGACAGGTCTCAGGTTTCTACTTACCATCCACGTGACTTTGGAAGCCTTATCTGCTCTCCCTCTGAGTTTGGGTTTCCAGACATGGATGTGAGATTTAAGTGAAATAATCTCCACAGAGGGACATTAGAGATGTTTGTTGTCTCGCTAGTCTAATGAACAAGAAATGAGTCACTTGCAGGGAAGAACTCTGGCCAACTAGATAGGGGTCCGCAAAGATTTTCCCTCATGATTTTAGACTTTGCTGGCCACAGGTCTTTGATGCAACTACTTGAACCCCAATCTAGTGTGAAAGTAGCCATAGCCATTCACAATATGCAAATGAGTAGCATCAGTGTGTTCCAATAAAGCTTTACTCATGGGCACTGAAATTTGAATTTCATGCAATTTTTACATGTCATAAAATACCATTATTCATTTGCTTTTCTCTTCCCAACCATTTACAAACCATTGTTAGCTTGTAGGCCTTCCAGAATGGATAGCAGGCCAGAGTTATCCTACAGGTTGTAATTCGTTGACTCTGAAAGACAGGGCGCATGGAGCTTAATTTATTGTGGCTTGTTATAAACATAATGTGAATCCTTGACACAGTTTCTACAAGCCTCCCCTCTCCACATACTATATCCGTAGTTGCACTACTTTATGAAATACTGAAAGAGCGAATCATTTGGAATAAGTTAGAAGTTTCCTCATTTCTAATCCTAACCACAGAGGCAGGTCATTTCTTTCGAGAAGCCCTCCTCAGCTCTTTCAGCTCTTACTCATTCCCCTTCATTAAATCTCCTTTCTTAAGGGACAGGGTTTAGCTCACAGGTGAATTTACTTTTGTCTGTACTGTTTTTAATGGAGTCAAAATTTGCAAATTTGGAAGCATCTGGCAGCATTGAACCCAAATGCTCATAGTCCTGCAATTTTCTAGTGCTGCATAACAGCTGCCCTTTGGACTGGACATGCTGTTTCCTGCCCCACCTGTCACCTGATGCACACGTGTCTGCTCCAGTTCTTCAGCTCACTCTTGGTCCATTCAGGCTGCCCTTCTGGCTTGTGTAAGAGTTTCCACTTGTGATTTCCAATATAGATTCTATGTCCACAATTTCATACCTGTGTTGTTTCTTGCAGTTCTCCTTGAAGGTTTCAAAAATGCAGTAATGTTCAAAGAATAATCTCATAAGCACCTGTGTACCAACCCCTTGGAATTAATATTAGATTTTAACACAATATGACTTTGGCTTCAGATCTTTTTAAATGAATATACAGGGAGTCCCAGTAGAGTTGGTCTTCTCATTATTGCCCATTTTCAGACCCTTTTTCTGTATTCCCTGCACAGATCAGTGACTGCCATGAATTTGATATATATCCTTGTAGTGTGTGTGTTGATACATTTAATACATATTTAATTATCCATAGAAATATATGTAGTATTGCTTTATTTGTTTTTAAAGTGCATAATTTATCTGAATGCTATCATTCTCCTACATGAGTCTGTCACTCAGTATTATCTATCTTGGGGCATATCTATCTGGTCCAGACACTTTTAATGTTGTATGGCATTCTGTCATGTTATGATATGTGCAGTTTATTTCTCCATCCTCCTATCAGTGGACATTTAGCTTGTTTCTACTTTTTACTATTTCAAGCAGCATTATCCTATCTCTGTGCATGCCTCCAGGTGCCTACATAGAAGTCTCAGTGCTACAGACCTACCAGTGGAATTGCTGGGTTGTGGCAGTCTGTTAGAGTCATAGGATTTGCAACTGTCTTATTCATCATCTCCCAGAGCCCTGAACATAGATGCTTGTGCACAATTGGTACTCAACAGATACATAGGGATTGAATGATACCATTGGACTGACTGACAAACATTTAAGGGCAGGGGTTGAGTTTTATGCTCTTTAGGATTCTTTTTATCCCTTGGTTCAGAATTTGGTGCAAAGCTGAAGACTGAGAAATATAATGCCATGAGAAAACCAGGTGGATGGCACACCTTCTCCTTTCTTCCAGCTCTTTCTATTCCCATGTAGTCCCTCTTGTCTTGAACATTTATCATTTCCTTGTTTGCATCTCCTTGGTCCCCCTTCATCCACCACCACCTGATTCATCTTTCACAGGTTCACAGATGACTGGTTTCTAACCCACTGGTATGGACTTTAAAATTTCAAACCCATTGAAGGAACCCATTAAGTTTTGAGAAAGGAATCAATGTTGTTTCGACATAGAAAGTTCTTTAAATACTTCTAAAAAAAATCAGCTTTCTTCCCTGTACCTTATTGGCTCCAATGCCTTTTCATTTCTTTTTCAATCTCCCCTCCGCCATCTGCCTCTTCCAGGACTTACTTTCAAGCATGCTGATCTCTGCCTCTGTCTGCCATCTCACAGATCGGAGCATCCTGCAGCTAATACAGGCTCTGTGTGCAGAATCCCTTGCTGCTGATCCCCTGCCTATTTCTATTAAGGTCTAGTTCCTGTTTCACTTTCACTCAGTGAATTCTGAGGCAGCTGCTGACCTCCTTTAGTGCTAAGCCTATCTACACCCTAATGGGAAAACAATCAGGTGGCATGGACACACACCAGTAGCCAAGGATGTGGCCTAAATTTCTGGAGACCAACAACTGTGGGCCACTGATGACTGGCCTTTCCAGAACACTGTTCTTTTGGCTTTGATTTGAAATTGGTCCTCAAGGGCTTCCTCCATGGACACAGAGAAGAAGGCTCATGGGCCAGGAAGCAAGAGGTTACCTGAGGAGCCTGGGCCTTCCACAGAGAGCTAGATACTTAGAAAAAGACTCAGGGAACCTGGATCAAACCTCTATTACAAGAACATTTATTATATCTTTGTTCAATAGGATGCATTGCATGCCTACTACAAATAGTCACTGTTCTAAGAGTTCCAGGAGCTGATCTGAGGCATACACAAGGTAATCAAAGGCTCTTCTGATGGGAAGTTTATGTTCTAAAGCCTCTCCCTCACCCTACGGAAGAAAGATCAGTTTGTTTGAGGGTTATTTCATGTCTAGTGCTCATGGAATTTGTTCTATAATCTGATTATGAGCTTTTAATGGTGGTAGTGGTGATGTGGTGCACATGAGACAGTGGGGAGAGGGGAGGAGAGGAAGAGGGAGAAGAGGGGAGGTGAGAGACTGCTTTCAATTTCAGGGCACCTCTAGCTTTCAACAATCCTAACCCTGGCTGAGGTTTCTCATTATTGCTCATATCTTAGTTTGAGAAAAAACAGCACTGTGAGTGAATTGAAAGGAACATCGCAGAATATTAAGAGTGGTTACCTCCAATGGAGCTCTTATTTTCTAATCTATACATTTTTTATACTTTTTAAATTTTTTATAATGAGGAAAGGGAAATCATTTATCAAAATGTACACAGGAGAAAAGCATAGCTCCCAGATAAGGAAAATTGGTGATTTTGTAGGTCACACTTACTCTACTTTTGAGGTTGTGACCTAAAGGAAGGGAGCATCTTAACTACCCACCATCACTTTCCAGTGCTAACTAATGCCCTGAGTAAATTAATACTAAATCATTTCAAATAAATAGCTACTGGAATGTAATAAAAAACAAGAATGGAAAATAGACAAATCCCACTCATAAAATAAGAATTCAGGAAATTGCTAGATCGTGGCTTCTGATGAAGCAGTGCTCTAAATAATTTCTTCAAGGTCAACTGGTTAATTTATGATGCATTTGTAAGTTATTGTGTATTTTAAAAATTAATGAAAGATTTAATTATAGCAGGGTTGCCTGTGACCTTTTGTGAAATGACTTCATCATAAATCTGCAGGCATTTCAGAACTGTTTTCCAGGTTTCTAATAATTTGCTCTCAAATTAATGACATCCAGCCAGTGAAAGGAGTCAAGCCTGAGTAAAAGGATTGAGTTGGGATTTGCGGTTTCCTAGCAATGGCTAATTCTGAGTCCTAGATGGGGTTGGCAAAGAAGATGGTGTGTGACTCACAGGAATCCACAGCAGGTTTAACTGTTTACTTAGAGGAATGAGAAATAAATCCAGTGTGTCAATAGGAAAAACTGGAAGTAGCCAGACAAGGTTATTGCAGAATATTTTATTTAGGGCACATTCTTCTGCATATCCAGGTACCACCTGGACCAGTGGGAGAATTATTTTTTCCCCTGGTAACCATAGGTGTTCTTCATTTATAAATGGAAGGTCTATGTCTACCCTCCAGCCAGGTTGCCAGCCACCTGTGGAGCTGAACTTAGTCTCTATCTCCCTGGTATCCCTGACCTTCACCTCTGGTGAACTTTGACCTAACTTGGTGAGAACAGCTAAGCTGCCTTTGGAGGGAAACAGGCTCACTTCCTCAGAAACCAGGGTATATCATTGTCTATGTCATTCTGATGATTCATTTGATTCAGTAGAATGTACAGAGGAATGCTGCATCTTAATAAATCAAAGAAAATCCTCTCTCTTAAAAGAACCTGGAGCACATATCTGTAGTTTTAGGTTGGCAGGCTAGAGTTTGGAAAACTGAGAGCATCCTTTAGACAAGGAAGACTGAAGGAAAAGACAGGAAAATGTAGAAGGCAAGTCTTGGCTAGACTTCCTTGTTTGCTGTAGCCCTGAATATGAGTTCTTGTGTACCCTGCATTCCTTCAGTAATGCGTTACTATCGCCCCTGGCACCCCACAACTCAGCCTGCACGCTGCAAAGTTTCCCGTGAAAAGCAGTCAGTGTGGGAGGAATTGGGTTTCAGGAGACTTGGGTCCTAGTTCTTTGTGTTCTTGAGCAAACCACTACATTGTGGTTTTCTTCAGCCAGCGTATGAAAGGTTTGGGTCAAAGACTCATTCCTAATGATCTTGGATTACTAAGACTTTATAATTCTGTTTGCCCTTTTCCATACTCAAAGGACTCCCAAGTGGATGCAGAGCCAATAAAGATTGTCATAGTTCAGCTTCAAATACATAATGGTCCACAAAGTGGATGTTTTAGAACTTGAGACAAATTGGATCATAATTGAAGCTCTCTGGGGATATCTTCTCCGTAGACTTGTCTTCCTTCCTCCAAGTGGGCTTTAAGTTTTATATATTTCGTGGGGTTTCCATCTTTTATGCAAGGGGCCTATAACAAACTGTTGTTAAACGGACCCCCATGCTCAAATCTCAGTGCCAAACTGTGCAGTCAAATGATTGCTAATGAATCATGAAACACATGAAAAGAGATATAGGCCTTGCTAAAACCACAGTGTTGAAAAATGTGTTATATTAGCAGCAATTGCCTAAATTGTACTGGTTCCCACACTTACTTGCTGTATAATTATTTTTGGATGAGCTATTTAACTTCTTTGAGCCTTAGTTTCCCTATCTGTTAAATGGGAATAATAAATCAAATGAGATAATCCATACAAAGTGGCTAATAAACTGTAAGGGTTCAATAAATAATCACTTATATTAATATTTCTAATTATTATTGTTATTTGATTGACTTCTACTTGAGTGCCTACTGTTTGCAGTCTTGTAGTAGAGATATGGGGATATAAAAGCATAAGGCACACTGTCTGCCTGCAAAGTGCTCAGTCATCCAACAAAGGACATAAAGTAAATTATCATAACTAGGTGCTATTATATAAAAATATTAATAGTATTTTTAAATTACTTAATTTATACAAAACACTATAAATATATGACACATTTAAACCTCAGCACTCAGTTAGGTACTGTTATTGTCCTCCTTTTGTACATGAGAAAACTCAAGTCTAATGTGTGTAAAGATTTTCTGTAGGTCTGAGATTGCCACTCACATCTTGCCCTGTCTGATTCCAACACCTGTGTGTTTAAGTACTTCATTCTACTGGCTCTCAGGCAATAAATATATGAAAAGCACAGCTTGTCATAATTTACAAATTTTTAAGAGTTTAAAATCTAGCAAGGATGATAAGACACATATATAGTATATGAATTTTGATACTTTTTAGAAGTACTCAGGGTAATACCCAAAATACAGAAAAAAACTACAAAAATTCAGAGGACAGAGATTTTTTTTCTTCTTAAGGAAGGGAATGGAAGAGGAAGAAATATCAAGGAGAACATAATAGATAAATTAGCATTTGAATTAAACCTAATAGAATAATCCATGAAGAAGATAATCTCAAAACCTGTATAGTGTTATGATTACATGATGCAAAAATGTACAAAAAACTCAAAGATAAATGGAAGATTTGTAATATCATAGGGAATATTTTAATAACTTTCAAATGGAAATCAATAGACCAAGCACTCAAAAAGCTAGTATGGTTTTGATGTGAATAATACTATTAGTATGCTTTATTTAAAAGACCTGTATGTAACTTCTACTCAACAAACAGAGAATATATATTTTTTAAGCAAACATTTAATCTTTTTAATTGACCATACACTGGGCCACATAGAATTATGGACTAATTCCAAAGAGCTAATATAATTGAGATCATGTTCTCTCTAAATGTTATAATTAGATCAAAATATTAAAAGAGAATGATAAGGAGAATAAAGGAAAATACCTCATATGCTTAAAAAGAAAATTCTGGGTTATTTAGGAGTAGTTTTGTTTTTAAAAGAGGAAATCTAACATCCACTATGAAATATTTAGGTTTGAAAAACTATCCCTCCCCTTGCTTTCACCCCAACACATTATTTCCCATCACCCTGACAATTATTTGACTTGAGACCTACAGAATGAGTGGGAATTAGACAAAATCGGATGTGAGGAAAAGCATCCCCAAGCAGAGGAAATGCAGGCACTAGGAAATCATGCTGCTCTGGGTGGAATGAACAGAATTATGCTTGAGTGCAAGTAACATGGGGAAAGCAAGAAATAATATTACAAAGATAGATGGAGTCTACTAGAGGATGGCTTTTGAATCAAATTCAAAGGTCTTATCCTGATCGTCATGACTAGAGCTTATGAAATTTCAAGGACAAGAGTAGGTACCTTGGGAATTTTCTACAAAGAGGTTGAAATATCAGAAATAAATACAATTGCCAAGGTCAAGTGTAGGAACCAAAAGGAAGGCTTAAGTTACAACAGTTAGAGATGAAGGGGAAGCAGAGCTCTGTGAAACATACACTTAAAGAAGTACCAGGAAGGCAAGGAGAATACAGTGTCACTGAAGCAGAGAGCTAGAGACACTGAGAGAAAGCCTCTGTTTCTGTGGGAGAAGATCACCATCTACTTATACAGGAAGCCAAAAGCTTAGAAGAGGGAGCGATCCCTTAGACTTGCAATATCTAAGGAATACTTCTAAGAGGAGGTGACATTTAAATAAGGGCTTGTAATGGGATTGGGACAGGCAAAAATGAAGGAGCAAAGAGCATCGCAAAAACAAAGTGTTGAATTAGGAAAGCGCGTGCGCACGTGTGTGTGTGTGTGTGTGTGTGTGTGCGCGCGCGCGCACACCCGTGCCCATGCACCACCAGGGACTCTGCTAAATGTTCCACAGCAACTATCATCAGCATATCTATATAATGCACATGTATCCAAACATCTCTGTAAAGTAGGTATTTGTGTAAAGGAAAGTAGACTAGTTTGGTTGGAACAAAGAAGGACGAAGGAAGAAAAGTTTGGAAAAGAATATAAGATCCATATTTGGGATACAATGCTAGCTCTAGGAATGTGATCTCTGTTCTATTCTGTAACTAGTTTCTGAGTAGGCATGTAGTGTCATTGGAATCATGCTCAAAGACAACTGTCTGGAAGCTGAGGAACAATAGATTTCATTAATATTGGATATATAGTGTAAACAAGTGAAACCAGTAAGTACTGAGTCAGTAAGTACTGAGGAGGCAGTAGTACTAATATTCTGGATTCCATTCTTCAGCAGGAGAATGTGCATCCAGTAAGAACTTTGGCTTCACATGGATGCCATCTGGAATCTTAGTTCAACCTTGATCTTGAGAATGAATTTAGAGCCTCAGTTTCCTTATCTGAAATGACTATATCCGTGATTCTCAAGGAATGTGTGGAGGGTTCCAGATGATAATAACCATGAAACGTTTAGCAGAATCCCTGGAACATGATAAGCATGCTGCCAAATGTAACCATCAGTGGTAGCCATTGTTGTTATAAGGGTGTGGAAATGGGATTCCAATCGAGTTGGTGAATATGAGAGATTATGTAGAAGAGTAATGAAAAGAACTGAGTGTCAGGCAGGAGGTTAAGAGAGAGGACCAAGTTGAGGACTCAGTTTTTGCTGACACAAAGATTTCTAGCCTGATGACAGAGAACTAAGCTAAGTCAGCCACAGAAGAAAGTCAAGAAGGACTTTGTAATTAATCTTTGACCTTGTTCTCTTAGGATTTTCTTTAGGCAGATGGAAATGGGGGAGTTGGTGGTTAGAAGAGCTCAAGATGCATGTGCAGGAGCTCCTGAGGAAGATAAAGGAAAGGGCAGGTGCTGGGGCATGTCTATGACAACACTGTATCATTTTACTTGAGTTCAATCAAATGTTCCCTCAAAAATTAGTCCACAGTAAAATCCTAATCTGACTACCCCAAGCATCAATTTTTCTTTTTTTTTTTCACACTCCTAGTGGCTTTCTAGTAATGAATCCTTGTCCTTTTCCTCTCTGAAGGATTGTGATCAACCACTCTCTCCTAGAATCTTCTCTCAGCTTTTACATCTGTGTATAAAGGTTGGTATAATTGGAGGCGGGGAAAAAGAACTATGCAGGGGAAATCAGGTGACCCAGAATTGCTCTACTGTAAAGAGAAAAACATCTTCACAGAGCCTGCTCCTCTAATTACATTTAGTGTGGCATTGTTTCCACCTAAATTATAGCAATTACATACCAAGATCCCCTTTGAAATCATTTAATTAATGAGTAGCTGAACCTTTGTGTGTATGGAATTCTAATGAAGTTTGAAGTTGTTGTAGTTGTTGTTGTTTTTGGTGTGTGTGTGTGTTTGTGTGTGTGTGTGTGTGTGTGTGTGTTTTGTGAACCACGTTCCTCCCTCAGATTAATCACTCCCCTCCCCAGAAGGCTTACTGAAGTCTGAATGGTGGGTTAGAGAAGGTATGTTAGGGTCCCAGAAAATCAATTGTTTGTGGAAATTCTATCACAGTCCAGGAAAACAAGGGGCAGAAAAGCTGCTGCTATTTCTCTCTTGAGATTGTTTTTGTCTTTCTAAACCCCAAAGGACACACAGCTCAAACATGTTCTTTGGCCCAGAAATAAGGGCAGATAAATTACTCCAGTTTTGAAGACGTGAATGACTTTGATAGATTAATTCTATTTATTAATCAACCCAGAACTATTTAATGAGCATCTGTTATATGGAAGAAGTGCCAGTGGAGATAAAGATGAATGACTCTAATAGATAAATCTTTTGTGTATGGGGTCACCAGGAGATAGATGGCTTGTACACCTGCAAGTAGACATAAGGATTGAAAGAAAATAAACTCTTGGAAATTGTCTTAAAAGGGCCACATTCCACCTAGACTGTTTCTTTGAGTATATGTGTCACTGATTAAAGTCACCTTCTGTAAGGAAGCTAATGGTTTGAAAGATGAAGTTATTTGCTCAAGGTTATATAGCTAATTTAGTGACAGACCACAACTAGGGAAATATGTCTTCTCTTTCTTTGCCTTATATTCCTGTCATCACGACTAGACCATCCATATGTTAAAAGTCAAGCAGCAGGATAAGAGCACATAAGCAGAGTCACGGTAGTAATATAGACATTTGACACCAGAGGAGTTTAAAAAAGAAAAAGATGCTCTTTTAGGTTGATAGAGCCCAAGAAGAAGGCGAGTCTTAAGTGGAGCCAAAAACTCCTGTGAAAAAATCCAGGTGGCAAGGTAAAAAGACAAAGAAAAACAGAAGTAATAAATTTTCATTGATTTTTCCTGAAAATCCATATAGTGAGAAATGGCTTAGAGAATTAATTAATTTTGTTCTGTGGTCAGGAGCAACTTCTTCAAGGGAACTAACGGGTAGGCTACCTGTTTCCAGTTATTTTTACTTATGTATGAGGTATCTACTTTCTCCAAGGCTCTGTATAAAATGTGACACACACAGACTTACACAAAAGACAAAGCCTTGCATCTGAGCTTAGTATGTATCTTGCAAAAGGGATATTGAGCCAAACCTATCAAAAACTCTTTATGAGCGGGGACTCAGGTGTGAGTTGTGGGGTTCCGGCAATAGGAATGATGGTGATGGTAATAAACATTTGTTGTTCAGTGGAATTTTCAAGATTTTCAAATATATTATCTCACATGATACTTTTTTTTTGGTGAAAATACACTCTAAGTTAAGGGGGGCTAGGAATGCATTTCTGCAGAAGGTCAAATAGTTCATCTTGGTAATTGAAAGAGAGTGGGCCTGTGGACGGTAGTGGATCTGGGCAGGCTTGAAATTACCTTTTTTTCCCCCAAAGATTTGAGAATAACACCACACTCTAGAATTCCTTGTTCTACAATAATCAATTAACTTTTCTTTGTCAAGCACCTACCATTAAAAGGCTCTATGGCATACAAAGAAGGATAGAGAAGATGTGGTTTATATAGTCAATGGAATACTACTTGGCAATGAGAAAGAATGGAATCCTGCCATTTGCAACAATGAGGATGAAACTAGAGGGTATTATGCTAAATAAAAAAGTCAGTCAGAGAAAGGAAGATACCACATGTTTTCACTTATATGTGGAACTTGAGAAATGTAACAGAAGGCCATGGGAAAAGGGAAGAGGAAAAAATAGTTTCAAATAGAGAGGGAGGCAAATCCATAAGAGACTCTTACATACAGAGAACAAACTGAGGGTCCATGTGGGGTGAGGAAGAGGGAAAATGGGTGATGGGCATTGAGGAGGGCACTTGTTGAAATGAGCACTGGGTGTTTTATGTAAGCGAGGAACCACGGGAATCTACCCCTGAATGCAAGAGCACACTGTATACACTATGTGTTAGCTAACTTGACAATAAATTATATATTTTTAAAAAGAATAAAATAAAAAAATAAAACAAAGAAGTATACGAAGCGTTCCCAGCCATTAGGAGCTTTCTAATTGGTTGACACAAACTTGTCCTAAGATAGGAGAATTAAACTAGATAAGTGGTCTAGAGCTGTGTTCCTTAAAGGATAGTCTTGGGACCAGCATCAGCATCACCTTGGGAGCTTTTAGAAATGCAAATAATAAGGGGCACCTGGGTGGCTCAGTCCTTAAGCACTCATGATTTTGGCTCAGGTCATGATCCCATGGTCTCACAGTCTCATGATTGGTGAGATAGAGCAGCTCATAGAGCTTTCCTGGATTCTCTCCTTCTCTCTCAGCCCCTCCCCAACTAGTCCTCAGTGGTGTGTACTCTCTCTCTCTCTCAAAATAAATAACTACACATTTAAAAAATAAAAGAAAGAAATGCATATAATCATGCACCCAACACCAAAACATACTAATAAGAAAGTCTGGGTATAAGGCAATCTATATTTAACAAGTCCTCTAGGTGATTCTGATGAAGACAGTGGAGAGCCTCTTATCCAGAGATAATAGGACCATTTGAGCTTCTGAGGAAAGAGCTCAGTGTTGCTAGAACAGTCATAGAAGGCTTTCTGAAAGAAGTAGCACCTGATTTTGGAATCACATTATCCTTTTAGAGATGTTCCACGTCTTGGGTTCTTCCGCCCTACCTCTCTTGGGTTTTCATATTAAGCTGATATATAAACCACTTTGTTTCCCAAAAAATTTACCACAAATGGGATGAGTATGCTGGTGATGGGGTCTGTAACTCTAGAGGAGCATTTCCAGCAAGTAATAAACTTTTATCTGGGAAATTAATTTTTTTTATTTATTAATCAGAAGTAGTCTGGGCTTTCTCCATTCCTAATCTACCTCGTGGGTGATTATCATCCTAAAGTGAGGGACATGGTTTCTCATGATGGTCACTTTGGTTTCTCTACTCGGGTCTCACTTTTATAAATCCTATTGTGAATTTTAATATCCGTTCTAAGGGTAATTATGAAAAGGGATGAGAAATGCTTGAATTTAAATTAGTCCTTATTTTATCTCCTGCTAACTTTGCTGCATTTCTGTCATTTCCTTGGCTTCCATGAGTTCTAATCAGAAGAGCTATGAATAAATGCAATATTGAATGGAATTAGGGAATCCAGATACATCCAGAAGCAACCATTTCAGTCACTTATGCCCCACAGGCAGAGCCCCCATTGAACATTTTTCTTCCCAGAATAAATAATGTATAGAGAGATGGGGAGTACATTAATATGTGAAAGTTCCTAAGGGGTTTTAGTTGGGGTCCATGGGTTTTATTTGGGGTCCAATGAGAAAATGAGCAAAGCTTATAGTCCTAACATTAAGTGTTTAAAATTTTGCATCTGGCATACATAAGTGATCACATGGGAAAGCAGAATAGCACACTCCCAAGTAAAAATATTTGTGTATCAATTTACAGTTTGAGGAAGGACCTGGAGAACACAGTGTAAAGTCATCTGGGCTACAAGCCAAAGAAATATAGATGAAAGGATATGCCTGAAAAGATTGCAGAAGACAGAAGTTGAATTAATCCCCAAGTCCTGACTTGCCGCCTATTTTTGTGGTCAGTTCTGAAATGAACTCTCTAAGACCAGAAAAAGATATCCCATAGAGTTGGGAGACCAACAACATGGATGCCCTTAGAGGGTCAGGATCAGTTAGGCTGGGCAACTGGGTGATGCTTGCATCCTCCTCCACAGCCTCCGTGGGAAATGGTTAAGCCTGAGCTTGAGGTTCTGTGTTTACTAACTTGAGCATTCCTTTCCTCTGTGGGCAAGTTTGTCTATTAGAAAGTTCTCTCACATTTTGTAAACTTTCACACTTTTCTATCTTGTTAGTTTTTAATACTCAAGAGATCTCCCCAGGGGGCCTACTAGTTGGTCTTCCCTCCCCTGCCTTTTCTAAGTCATTGCCCAGTTTACCAGCCATAGTTCTTACATCACTTCTTGGATAGATAGATGAGAAGTGATTTTTCTTTTAAGTTTATTTATTTTGAGAGCGAGAGTATGCACATGAGTATGGGAAGGGGAGAGAGAGACAGAGAGAGAATCCGAAACTAGCTCCACATCATCAGCACAGAGCCTGATATGAGGCTCGAACTCATGAGCCATGAAATCATGACCTGAGCTGAAATCAAGAGTTGGACACTTAACCAGCTGAGCCATCCAGGCACCACAAAAAGTGATCTTGAATCATATCACCATCTGTATTAATTTCCTGTGTCTGCTATAACAAATTACTGCAAATTAGGGGGCCTAAAACTCAGAAATTAATTCTCTAAGGGTTCTGGAGGCCAGAGTCTAAGACCAAAGTGGCAATAGGGTAGCACTCCCTCTAGTGCATGGGGGAAGAATTTCTGCTATGCATATTCCATCTTCTGGGAGCTCCAGGTCTTCCTTGGCATGTGGCCACATAACTCCAGTCTTTGCTATTTCTTCACATGGCCTCCTCATCTCTGCATGTTTCTCTTCTTCATAGCTCTTATAAGGATGCCAGCCATTGAATTTAGGGCCTACCTTGATAATCTGGGATGATTTCATCTCAAGATTGTTAACTTACTATGTCTGCAAAAGGCCAGATAAGGTCACATTCACAGGTTACAGGGAATAGAACATGCTCATGTCCTTTGGGGAAGCCACGATCCAATATAGTATGCCATCCTGTGTACTGTCTTTTTCAATGGTCCTTAAGCTTTAGGAACTGTGAATCCCTTCAAAAATCTGATAAAACCTATGTAATTTCTCAATAATAAATACACATGTGCCAATGAATGCATATTTTTTTTTAAGATTTCTGGAGATTCAGACTCCACTACCACCACCAAAGCCCATACATGTATTCTAGTTTGAGATATTTAGTGTAGCCCCTTGAATGGTGACATCAAAACCTATCTACAGTTTTCTTTGTGATCTAGTTAATGTAGAATAGACCTGGATATTGCTTCTTTCATTCTAGATAATTAATATACAGAATTCTTCATTAATTAATGCATTCTAAGATCATCTCAACTAATTTTGTTTTCTCTGAAGTATTTACTTATATTAATCACATTGCATATGAAAATTCTTAAGTTGCCACATTATTATTATTATTATTATTATTATTATTAATTATATAACCTGAGGTGCATCAAGCATCATTTCCTTTACTCAATACATATGTAGTTGCCAGGGAAGAACCTGACATATCTCTCTGTTACTTCACATTATTAGATTCAGCCTTTCCCTTCAGTCTGTCAGACCTTTTTGGGTCCTGATTCTGCCATCAAGCATATTGACTGTTTCTTCTAGCTTTATGTCATCAGAAAATGTGATTTCCAATGATGAGCATTATTTTCATGTCTTCAAGTCATTAATAAAAATGATGAACAGAAAGAGCAGGCAGCAGAACCTTGCAGCTGACTACTCATGCCCTCCCTCCTGGTTGATTTTAATGCCTTAATTAGGTGCTGTTCAGTCACATAATTTTACTGGCACCTGGCTCATATTTTTTCATCTTTTCTTCACAACTATTATAGGAAACCCTGTCAGATGCCTTGCTGATATCCAGGTAAATTGTGTGCCTCATATTTCCCTCTTCTGTCTGCCCAGTAATCCTTTCATAGAAAGGAATGGCATTAATCAGACATGATGTATTTTATGATCCATGAAATAACTGTAAACTATTTGGAGTAGGTGGAAGTGTTTAGCATCACTAATGTTCTTCTACTCAGAGTTCTCCAATTAGGCAAGACTTACTAGAAGAGGTGGCATTTAAATATGAGAAAATTTAGAAAGGTTGGATAGAGACAGAAGACTTTCATCAAGGTCTTCTCCTAGTTGTTTTTGTTTTTGTTTTTTCTGACAATCTTTCAATATAACTCTCCTCTCTTCAAAGTATACATTTTTAAAATATAACTGCTTTATTAGAGATTTAAAATGGATTGACTAGTGATCTTTCCATGAAATGAATCAGGACTAGAAGGTGAAATACCTTAGTAGTGACCTGGCATGGATGTATGGGATTTGGAGACTAATGAATACAGCAAAAATGCAAGAGAACAAAGAGACCCCTGGGAAGGATGCTTACATTTACTCTGCTCCACGCAGTATTTGTCATGCAACCCAAGATATGCTAGCCCCATGGCTTCTGCTATTCAGTGCTGAGCTAAGATTCTTATACAGACCATAGTTTTTAGTTTTGTTCTTTTAGAATAGTTGAAACACAATGTTATGATAATGTCAGGTGTACAAAGTAGTGATCCAGCATCTGTACATGTTATGCTCTGCTCACTACAAAACAAAATAATTACAGTATCATCGACTATATTCCCTTTGTTGTGCCTGTTATCCCCATGCCTTACTCACTTCAAAATCTGTTTTTTAAATTTTATGTTTTTATTTATTTATTTATTTTGAGAGCGAGGGAAGGAAGACAAAAGAGGGGAGGGGAGGGGAGAGAGAGAGAGAGAGAGAGAGAGAGAGAGAGAGAGAGAGAGAGAGAGAGAGAGAAAGCACACGAGTGGGGAAGGGGCAGAGAGAGAGAGAGAGAGAGGAGAAAGAGAATCCCAAGCAGGCTCCTTACTGTCAGTGCAGAGTCCAACACAGGGCTTGAACTCACAAACCACGAGATTGAGTTCATGACCCGAGCCAAAATTAAGAATCGGCCACTTAATTAACTGAGCCACCCAGGCACCCCAAAGTCTGTTTAATTTTCCTTTAGATAAGATTCTAAAAAGTTCTATTTAACTTCTAAATTGTTATAACATGAAAGGCATTTCTCAAAGTATAATATGTACGTTGTACAATCTACAAAACAGTCCTATTTCTTTGTCCATTTCACAATTTTAGTCAACTCTCATCCATCCCAAATATCTTCATTCTTCAGATAACAGAAGGGACTGTCCCTTGATGAGAGTTGGTTTCTTAGGTCTCACCACAAGAAAATTTGACCAGAAGGAGAAGCGAATCTGGGGCTGGTAGAATGATAAAGTCTTGCTGAAGTGGAAGCCAACCAATGAATTGAAAGACTTCAGTTGGTTTAGATTCCCAGAGTGATTGGTCTCCCCTTTGCAGCACTATGATAGATATCTTACATTGTAATTGTAACACATGCCACCCAAATGGAGTATGGGTGATCAGTCTTTTTTTTCTATTTTTCCAGAAACGATTGATCATTCATATTTATAGGGCCATCAACTTCTGGTTTTGAAAGGGTCAGTATTGATTATCTAAGTCACACAGATGGTGTGCTTCTTTACTATACATAAATATGAGTACCTTTTATGAGGCTACTGTGATTTTTCAGGAAAGGGAAGGGAGGCTGCTATTAATGTGAGTTAAACAATGGGAATTTCAATTAAAACACACTCAGATTCTGTCAGAATTTTGGAACTGGCAGCCATACTTTAGATTAGCTAATTCACCCTGACCCCCACCATACACTTAGACATTTACTTTACAGATGAGGAAACTGAGTCCCTGTCAGTAGATATTAGTAGATAAAATACCTGTGCTTGCATTAAGGAGAAACAAGAAGGCGATGTCAAAATATCAACAACAGTTCTATCTTGATGTAAGATTTGGAACTACTGGATGAATTTTTTCTTTCTTTCTTCTTATCTTTCCGTGTTTTCACTGCTTCCTATAAAGCAGGTTTATGACTTTCACAATTAAAAAATTATCAGCGTTAAACCCACTGTGAATACCATGCCAGTTGCTAGAATTGTGTAAGTGGTGGACTTTCTCCTTGGTGACCTTCAAAAATCTCGATTTGGAAGAACCTGTTGAGTCCAGGCAACAATTTAGTTCTCTCTCTCACCAGTCTTTGTGAGTGGTGTGACTGACTAGTGGGCTCTTTCTGCTTGTCTCTCCCATGCCTCCCCTACACAGAGTTTTTGGCCACTTCAGCCTTCGTTCTGAATGGCAGTTGGTGAAAGTGGACTACAAATCTATCTTCAGCCGGCGCTGCACCAAGGAGGACTATCAGACCTGGCACCTGCTTAATCAGGTATACCATGTGGTGGGGCACACTGGCTTCTAGGAAGAGGTGCTACCACAAGCCCTATCTGGTCATCTCTGGGCCTTCCTATTTGGAGGAGGAAGGTAGTGGGGGGTCTGAAGATAGTAATGGATTTGGGTGAATTATTGGAGTCCACACACACAGGTCAAGCATGCAAAGATGATATTTCAGGACCATTTTGTACCCTGGCTGGGATCCTGATCAACCCATTGAGATGATTGAGCAGCCAAGGGGTGAGGGGGTAATTATTACCTGGGGCTTTAGCTCTATATGTGGAAAAATAAGCCCAGACAGCCAGGAGGCCTTCCAATGGTTTCCTTATCTCACCTATCAGTGGGGAGGGTGAGAACATTTTCCAGGCCAGCCTGCAGTAAGATCCCTAAGAACACTGTAAACAGGGTCACAGAGAAAGGGTGAGAGATGGGGGTGGGTGGCTCTAGAAATGGCAGATATTTGTTGCTTTGCAACATAGGTAGACTTCTGCATTCTTCAGAACCATTGGGTTCATGTAATTTGTACCAGCTTCTCTTCTTTTCTTTACCCTTGACTGGGAGTGAGGACTTGGACATGATTATTTATCATAGAGAAAGAACTTTTCAGGCTAACTTCAGTTTTACTCTGAAGATGATATGAAAAATATGCCAGAATTGGATTCTTTTCCACCAGAGTTTCTGCTAAAATCATTTGGGCAATGTGGAGGTCTGGGATGATTACTTAGAATCTTTGTCTTCTCTCCAGAGGTGGAAGAGAAACAAGATGAAGTAGACCTCATTGACTAGGTTGGGTGGGAGGTAGTGAGGAGCCAACCCCCTCCATGGTGTTCCTCTTGTGTGGTAGTAAAAGACCAGCCTTTCACCCTCCTACACTGTTGGTGGCAATGTAAACTGGTGCAGCCGCTCTGGAAAACAGTGTGAAGGTTCCTCAAAAAACTATCCATAGAACTCCCTTATGACCCAGCAATAGCACTGCTAGTGATTTACCCAAGGGATACAGGAGTGCTGATGCATAGGAGCACATGTACCCCAATGTTCATAGCAGCACTATCAAAAATAGCCAAAACATGGAAAAAGCCTAAATGTCCATCACCTGATGAGTTGATCAAGAAGATGTGGTATATATACACCATGGAGTACTACATGGCAATGAGAAGGAATGACATATGGCCATTTGTAGGAAAGTGGATGGACCTTGAGGGTGTCATGCTAAGCGAAATAAGTCAGGCAGAGAAGGACAGAAACCATATGTTTGCACTCATAGGTCTAACAGGAGAACAAGAGAAACCTAATGGAGGACCAGGGGGAGGGGAAGAGGGAAAAAGAGTTGGGGAGACAGAGGGACGCAAAACTTGAGAGACTATTGAATGCTGAAAATGAACTGAGGGTTGAAGGGGAAGGGGGAGGGGGAAAAGAGGTGGTGGTGATGGTGGAGGGCATGTATGGGGAAGAGCACAGGGTGTTGTATGGAAACCAATTTGACAATAAACTATTAAAAAAAAAAAAGACCAGCCCCTTTTCCCTTGAGACTCCTGAATGGTTACTGGGGATGAGATTGGTAGACAGAGTGACCAAAAGAGAATGAAAAGGCCAGTGCTTCTTATAGAGAAGCTGGTTTCTTTCACCTTCTTTGTGTTTTTCTATTATTCTCATTGTGGACTTTCTTTCTAAGGGGGAGCCTTGTGTCATGGGAGAAAGGAAAATATTCAAGAAACGCAAGCCAGGAGCTCAGTGTGCCCTGGGCCGAGACTCTTCAGGGACAGTGGTTTCAGAGCCCTGTGTCTGTGCTGACTGGGACTTTGAATGGTGAGTCCCATGGCATCCCATTGCCGATTTCAACCAGACATTTACTTGTTGGGAGATAAGGATGAAAATGGAACTGGGGAAAGGGGAGTCATGACCCACAGGTGGGAGATATGTTTGCTGGCCTATGGGCCTGACCATTCTAGTTCTTAGGTGTGATGGGAAGTCTGCACCCCTGGAAGGAGGACCAGAGGAGACATTTTCACAGGGGAGGTCACTGTTCTGTCAGAGCACTATGTCTGAGGCAACTTCTCATCTTCAGTTAGCAGCCCTGAGCAAGTACCAGAGAGGTTGGCCTGGGCACTGACAAAGCTCAAAGAGCTATCACCTTGGACAGCTACCTCCAGATACATTAGCTCAAACTGTGATCTTTCATGTGAACTCTCCTTTCATCATTTTTTTTCTCCCTCTCATGACAACCACAAAGAACAACTTCAAGTCTCACCTATTAGCCAATGATTCAAAATTTTCCAATATTTACCTCCAGCTCTGGCCTCACTGTCCTATAGGATGGAGACCTGTGTGTCCCTGTATATCCTCAGCCTCTATCTCCCCTTGAATTGCTAGTAAGGATTTAAAACTCAATGTGGCCAAAGTGAAGCTCTTCCTGAATATTTTTAGAAGCAATTTTCCAGCTCTTCTTGAACCCCTCTCCTCAGACCAATTTTTCCAAATTCAATAAAAAATGTGGTTGCTTAAGTCAAAAATCTCTGGAGAATTTGATTTTTCCCTTTCCTTTACCTTAAGGTCCAAACCATCTGCAAATCCTTGTGAGTCTTTTTACCTCCAGAACACATTCTAACCCGAAGTACCTCTGTGTATGTCTGCCACAACCTGGATCACTCCCATAGCATACAGACTCTCTCCACCTCCACCCTTGTTGCCCTAAAACCTATCCTTCTCACAGCAACCAAAATTAGATTGTAAAAACCTAAATCAGATATTGCCATTTCTATGCTGAAAACACTGCAGTGGCTTCCTATTTCCCATAAAATATAATGCAAGCTTCCTTCCTTGGCTTGCCCTATTCTACATTGTTTGGCCTGCTACCACTGTGCCTTGATTTCCTACCATTCTGCCCCCATTCACTGTTTTGCAGCAACACGACCATCTCCTTTCTGTGCCTTAATTAATCTAGGCTTGTTCCTATGAAAGACAACAGCAAGTACAGAATTTCTTCCAAATCTCAGCAGGGCTGGCACCTCTAGATAGACATGTCTCAGCAAAAATATCAGCTTCTCAGAAATACTTTTTGAGGCCACCTGATCTCACCTACATCCTGACAGTCTGACATTTACCCTATTTCATTTTCTTATTATTAGTCATCATATGGAGTGATCATGTTTTCTGATTGCTTTATTATTGTCCATCTTTCGCCAGTAGAATACAAGTGCTATGAGGGCAGGAATTTTAGACTTTCTTTAGTGCCTACCCCATAGTAAGCACTAAATGGTTGCACAATTTCCCTAAACATTGTCCCTTTTAGGAGAGTCAAAAAGGCATCTCAGTTTTGGGCATGGGGGATCCCACTAGTGATCCCACACTGTTCTCAGTTGGATGAATTCCTCCTTCACAGGATAGTCAAAAGGTGAAGTTCAATTTAGATATTTTTATAACGCATTCCTGGTTAAAAGACAAAGCTAAGGGCTTACGCATCAGCCTATGAACTTGGCAGGACAGCAGCAGAGTTGCATTTGGGTTTTTCTAAAGTCACATAACAGAAATAAATCCAAATGGGTGCACAACAACTGCCCCTGCCCAGCACTTCACCCAGCCTCATTTCATCCAGCCTGTTCCTGAATGCTCTATATGTGCTGGAAGCCATGTTTTTGTTCCCCACTTTCTACTAGCACAATCACTGGTACATGCAAGCCAGCTTGATGGCTATGACTGCTTCCTAGCTACTCCGCATCCCTGGACACGTGCCTTGAAAAGCTTGGCCTCAGTAAAAATCGTTCAAATGGGATATGCTAAATGGAATTTAATTTGAACATCAGGGTCCTACCTGTGGCACTCTGACCCTTTGGGAACAGAGGATATTTTCACACATGGGAAGAATAATTTTCAATTATTAACCACGACCCATAAAAATTGTCATAGAAATATGTACAGTAGACCCCTCAAAGTATGCTGCATGACATATTGATGTCAGCTTTAATATTCAGAATATGAATTTCAGTCCTCCTCTAAAGACTGACTCCATGGAGGCACACTGCCCTTGCATGGCATGCTGTTTTCTCCTGTGTCTTTCTGAGCTATAATAGACCCTCACCCACTGTTGGGAAACCTCACAATGGAGAAAGAAGAAGAATTGTCGCATAAATATTTTTCTTTCAGTAATTCCATTAACATTTCCTAATCTGTAAAAAGAAAATCTCAGCTCTGATATTCACAGATTTTGACCTTGGGAAACTTTCTTAATCTCCATGAGTTCACCTTCTCGGCAATAAAATACAGATGATACAACGTGTATCTTATTGGTTGCTAGGGAGGAATAAATGAATTAATCTACATCATTAATGTACATAAGGCATTCATCCTAGTGGTGTAGGCATCCATATGGTAGCTAATGCTGCCGCTGTTGTTAATCTTGTACCCCAGAGTTAAGTGGTCCCCACGGCATTTTGAGCAAATAAACCAGAGCGTATACATCCAAATGAACCCTGTCTACAAAGTCGTACCTTAGGGTGTTGTTCATTCATTCACTGTAGGTGGTACTGCTTAAAATATTTCTGAGCCTTTCTTTCAGAACTGCTATCAGAATGCATCTGTAAGTTAAATAAGGGCAAAAAAAAAAAAAAGCCTTTGCAAGGTGTTCTCTGGTTCTCACACATTGCATTTACAGAGGTACCACCCAGACCCAACACTCTGTAACATCAGCATTGTTACTATGACATTTTAATGAGAAGAAAATGAGTATCTGGAACTTAAGCTATTTGACTAAGGTCACATAACAGAGAAATCTGGAGCTCAAATGCGAGTCTAGCTAAATCCTATGTTCTCTCCTCTATCATGCTATTTTTCAAGAACTCAAACAAGTCTAATTAGATTCACTTTATGTTTCAAAAGAAACAGGCCCCCAAGTTTAGTCATTCTAAAATTAAAGCATCCTCAAATGACCTAGGTGAATTGCTGTTGATATGTTTTTATTTAGAATGTTCCATTAACTTCAACAAAGTTCCAGATGATGTAGTTTTGACCATTGGTACTAGACTTGTAATAGGTATTTGGTGTTCAAGAAGACCGTATAAAATTTTAAGGGGTATGATATTTGAAGCATTATATGATTATATTTCTAAAGCCAATTGTATCTCATATTAAAGGTAATATAGAAGACAGTATGGAAGTTCTTCAAACAATTAAAAACAGAGTCACCAAATAATTGATTGAGTAATTTTACTACTGGGTATTTACCTGATGAAAACAGAAACATTAATCTGAAAATATATATGCCCTTCTATATTTATTGCAGCATTATTTATTTTATTTTAATAATTTTTGTAATATTTATTTATTTTTGAGGTGGTGGGGAGGTACAGAGAGAGCAGGACAGAGGATCTGAAGCAGACCCTGTGCTAACAGCAGATAGCCTATTGTGGGGCTCAAACTCACAAACTGTGAGATCATGATCTGAGCCAGTCAGACACTTAACTAACTGAGCCACCCAGGTGCCCCAACTATAGCATTATTTAAATAGTCAAGATATGGAAGCAATCCAAATGTGTCCATTGATAGCTGAATGGATAAAGAAGATGTGGTGTGTGTGTGTGTGTATGTGTGTGTGTATATATATATATGTATATGTATGTATGTATGTATATATATGTGTGTGTACACACACACACACACACACACACACACACACACATACCCACACATATACTGTGGAATATTACTCAGCCATAAAAAGGATGGAATCTTGCCTTTTACAACAACACCCTAGAGGGTATAATACTGAGTTAAATAAGTCACCGAGAAAGACACATACATTATGATTTCACTCATATGTAGAATTTAAGAAAGAAAACAAAGAAACAAAAAAATAACAGATTCTTAAATACAGAGAAAATAATTGGTAGTTGTCAGAAGGGAGCTGGGTGGTAAGGAAGATGAGTGAAATAGATAAAGGGAATTAAGAAAACACATATCTTGATAAGCACTGAGAAATGTGTGGAATTGTTGAATCATTCATTGTACACCTAAAACTAACATACCAATGTAAGCTAATTATAGTTTAATAATAATAATTTAAAAATGAACCACTTGAGTCAGAGATAGGGTAAGTAAACAAGTATCTAGGACTTGAGGCTGGATTAATAGTCAGAATCTGAGAAGAAGAGAAAAAAAAAATCATGTGGCCTAAAAATATTTTTGCACTACTTTTGAGTAAGGAATAAAGTTTCATTTCTGAAATTTCTGTTGTTTTTCTACAATATTTTATATAAACAACAGGACTGAGTATTTAAAATTGTTTTGTTTTAAGTGACCTTCAGTCAGCATAGGTATTGGCTTAAAAATATAGTTTTTCCATTAAATACAGTTTATTTGTCTTCAGTGCATTTGAAATCAATGTGTGGCAAGAGTTTCATAGCCCTGTCTCCTTCTCAATGGTCCTTCCTACCAGGAAGTGTTATTAGCTAAAGAATCTGAAAAGCCCAGCTCAGTTAGTATAAGTAATTACTATGCACATTCTACCTAGTTGTTTGCCTAAACCAAATTACATCATGTTTATCTGATTGGTTCTAGCAACTTTTAAGTGTCAGAGACAGCAGGGAGAGGATATAACCTAGTTTAATCAGATTACTGGAGGGAAGGGTGTGTTTGGGCTGGGGAAGATGTATTAAATATCTTGATTTTGGTGGAAAAGTTTAGGAGTATAGCCTAGATCCACAAAGGGAGAGTATTTTCAACCTATATCTTTTCTTTGTTTGAAGAGGGAAGCTTTTATAGATTCTCAGAAGCATTTATTTGTAGAATAATTTTCACCCTTCCATCTGGAGTGCATGTTAGTACTAAGCATGAATTTTGCATAAATATTGATGTTTCTACTTAGTTAGCCTCATGCTTATTCTAGAGAGCCATTTCCATTGTGGCACTGGTGAAGGGCCAGCCATAAATCTTCCTTGTGAATTAAGTTTGTCAAGGGCTAGTGATAATCAGAAAAGGGAGTATAAGGGCCTTCTCTGAAGTCAAATGAGGCTTCTAGGAAGGAGTGGCCCTCTGAGAGATGCACAGAGAACCTGGTTGAACCAGAAATTATGCCTAGTCATTCTCTTCTATTATTCATCCAACTACTTACTCAGCAGTAACTTTAGCTGAGCACCTAGTACTCACCACGTCCTTTAGATGGATTATCTTACTTTTCTCAACTAGCTTCTGGAAGGAGAGTCTTTTACTATAAGCATTTTATAGATGAAGAAATGGATACACAGAGAGGTTAAGTAACTTATTCAAAATAATAATATTCTACCCCGGAGTTCCAAGACTGGGTGTGTTTTAGTGCTTCCTTCCATGTGCAGTATGGTCCCAGATCTACAGAGGGAGTTTATCAAGTGGTAACATCAGAGGGGAAGAGATACGGGGATGCTGCAGTGCATAAGTCCAGGTGTGTCTGAAATCTATCCAACCGTTAGCACTCTGCATTTAGAGCATACTCAAGTGTATTTTTCTATAGACTAGCATTGTAGAAAAAGCGAAGGTGTAAGTCAGACTTTTGAACTCAAAGAAGACATAATAGCAAATAATAAAGAATATAACTAGGAGCCAACTTTTATAATCCAGACCTATACTATCCAATATAGTAGTCACTTGTCACATGTAGTTTTACATTAAAGTTAAATAAAATTAATCATTCAGTTCTTCAGTTGTAGTAGCCATATTCTGGGTGTTCAGTAGTCACATGTGGCTGCTGGCTGGATAGCATAGATGTAAAACAGGGAGGTCTTTCGGACAGCCTTGGTCCTTCCTACCTCCTTGCCAGAGCAAGGAGTGTTGAGGACTGGAGTGATGACAGAGGGCTTACCCTAGAAGGTTGTGATAGAGCTGTGTGGACTTTCTGCCAAGGAAAAGGGGCAGCACTTCAGAGGAAGCAGTTGTATGAAAAGGTTGTTAGAGGGCATGAGGTTTGATAAGGAGAAATACTTGAGGGATGCTTGTTGAGTTTTTCATACAATTTATGAAACAGTTTGGATGTAATCAGCTTTCTCTCTGCCTGTATTTAGGCTTATGTCTTAGCAAAATGCTGTTGATGTTAATTACCATTCCATTGGTTTTATAGCGTTTGCTTCTGTTTGTTGAGTGTTCGCTCTGCACCTGCCAACAACTTCTATGTGCCCGTTCAAAACTAGCATGTGA
The DNA here is from genome assembly GCF_006229205.1 of Suricata suricatta. NCBI lineage: Eukaryota > Metazoa > Chordata > Mammalia > Carnivora > Herpestidae > Suricata > Suricata suricatta. The sequence goes on from NC_043701.1 coordinate 163,112,306, forward strand.
TTCTGTCTCATAAAGTGGGACAGAGACACCTGTGGAGTGCTATTCCTGGAATCTCAACTGCCACATGGGGGAATGGAGGAACCTGGGAGTTGGAGGGGCAGTGATAGGGCTCTGAGTGGTCTGAGAGGAAGACAGTCCCAGCAACTGGGCCAACAGAAAGCATGACTTCCGGGCTGGCTCCCAGAGTCTCAGGGTGTCATTCCTGAGGACCAGTAAATGGGTCCTCAATGCTGAAGCATGGCTCAGCAGTCGCAGTCATCACTTCCGTCTGCCATTGTCAGCTGTGTACAATCCTGAACAAGTCACTTCTCCTCTTTTGCTTCTCCCTTCCAACCTACCAACAGAGGATTGGACCCAAGGAATATAAGTGTCACTCACATGCAGAAGCTTTATGATTTCAGAAGCTTGCCTCTTCCTTCTTTAGATGAACTAAGGCTTCTCCCTGAATGGGATTTAGAGGACACCCGTCTCCAGGAAATGGAGACGTTTTCTCCTAAACTTTTAGAAGTTCTAAACCCTTTTATAGTCAAGAAAGATGCAGAGGTGACTTATTTCTGGAAGGAAACTGCTTATGTGTTTGCAGAAGCTGTGGCAGCATACTTCCCTGAGGCAAATCAGACTTTCTGGTACATTCTCTCCAAATGTCACAATTCAACAGAAAAACACCTCTTCCTCAGGAAGTTGGAGCAGCAGCTGGAACTGCTTTTTTTTTTTTTTTTTTTTTTAAATCATGCAAACTCCAGAGCTGGGGGGTAGGTTGGGCGGTATGAGATTTTAATATACATTTAGCTGGAGTTAATGAAGAAATCCACAGCTTGGAGGCAGCCAGTGATGTTTCCGTTAATGTTATTAAATATTAATGAGATACTTTTTCTCTTTGGGGGCAAAACAGCATGCCTGATGCACCTTTTTTAATTACTGCATTGCTAACAGGTAGGTAGCAGAGCTGAACAGAACTGCTGAAGATGGTTACATTTAGGAAAGAGCATTAAGACATTCCTCTCCTTCCCAAAGCTATTTAGGAGAGCACCTTTCCTTCAGCTATTACTAATATTTCTGAGGGTTAGCAGGACATTCAAAGGATTTAGTTCATCCAGCAGTTGGAGAATTGTCTAGAAGCAATGCAGACACACCACAGCCCAAATATTTCTACCAATAAGCATTACTTAGAAATCAGATACTCAGGGAGTGACTGGGTGGCTCAATTGGTTAAGTGGATCTGACTTTGGCTCAGATCATGATCTCATGATTTGTGGGTTCAAGCCCCATGTCAGGCTCTGTGCTGACAATTCAGAGCCTGGAGTCTGCTTTGGATTCTGTGCCTCCTCCTCTCTCTGCCCCTGACCCACTCATTCTCAATCTCTCTCTCTCTCTTTCTCTCTCTCTCTCTCAAAAATGAATAAACATTAAAAAAAATTTAAAGAAATCAGATATTCAGTGCTATGCAGGTAATTATTTACTGGCTCTCTTGGAAGAAATAAATAAATAAGCCCTCATTTGTAGCATTTGCTGATTGCTATAAATATCCCCAAAGGTGGCCAATTTCAAGCTACTGGCATGACACCAGTGAATATAGAATTGAGAAGAGAAGTACAGAAGCACAACATTATATAGTATTTTTATTATACAGGTACAGATATGTAAATAGCCTCAGGGGCATAGATAAAATAATAATACCTAACATTGTATATATAACATAATATATATTATTATAAGTGCAGCAAAATATAAGGTGTCTTTGTGCTTTATGTATTTGTTATTTTTAAAATATAATTTAATTATTGACATTGCTGCTATGAACATTGGGGTACATGTGCTCCTCTGCATCAGCATTTCTGTCTCTCTTGCAATGTTCATAGCAGCAATGTCAACAATAGCCAAAACATGGAAGGAGCCTAAATGTCCATCACCTGACGAATGGATCAAGAAGATATGGTATATATTCACGATGAAGTACTACATGGCAATGAGAGGGAATGACATATGGCCTTTTGTAGGAAAGTAGATGGACCTTGAGGGTGTCATGTTGAGCGAAGTAAGCCAGGCAGAGAAGGACAGATACCATATGTTTGCACTCATAGGTCTAGCAGGAAAACAGGAGAGACCTAATGGAGAACCAGGGGGAGCGGAGGAGGGAGAGAGAGTTGGGGAGAGAGAGGGATGCAAAACTTGAGAGACTATTGAATGCTGAGAATGAACTGAGGGTTGAAGGGGAAGGGGGAGGGGAGAAAAGAGGTGGTGGTGATGGTGGAGGGCACTTAAGGGGAAGAGCACTGGGTGTTGTATGGAAAACAATTTGACAATAAAATATTATGGAAAAAAATAATAAAAATAATAATTAAAAAAATAAAAAAATAAAAATAAAACCTCTTCCCTCCATTAGGGGAGAAAGGTTTCTCCTGCAGAGAAGGTACGTCTGTGGGTTGCTATGAGCCTGGGTGCAAAGCTCGAGGCTCTATACTGCTCTCTCCCCTGAAGGCTCTCGACATTCTGATAATGACATTGCCAGTTATTATGAAATGGCTTTTTCTTTGTATGTTTGACGTTTCTCTGGAAACTCCAGCATGCCATGACTGTGAGGAGGAGGCTCTGGAGACGGCAGAAATCATCATGAGAAGTTAACTAAGGTTTCTGATGCGGGGAACCAGAATCTAGTCGTAGCTGTTACACTCCCTCGGAGCCGCTGGAGGCTCCCACACAGCCAAGTTCCCAGAGCGGCCTCAGAACCCCCAAACATGGCCCTTCCCAGCTGAGCTCCCCTATTTCCCATTCCCAAACCAAGTACATTTGGAACAAAAGATTTGGGACAAACCACCCAGATTCCCCGTCACCCTGCTAAACCCTTTAGTATAAGATTAGTTACACAGTCCTGATCCCCACCCGGTTCCAGCCTCTGAGAGTTGGATCTTATACCTCCTTGCAGATCTCCAGTGCTGGTCTTGTTCATCTGTTCATTTTTAATTGATGGCACCCTGGAATATCACTGATCTAGGCTGGTCTTCCTAGTACCAAACGCTGCCTGAAACATGCCAAAGATGACCACAGCCTTCACACCCTGAGCCCTATCCTCACTCATTGTGGCCTTGGTGGAGAGTCCCATAGGAGTCCCGCACTCCAGTGGGCACATATGCCCAGACCCTCCTCTTTCTCCCCTGGGTTCCTGATAACTCACCTTCACCTTTCTTTCCCATTTCATTCTCATTTGCCTTTGCCAGAAATATTTCTGTTAGTCTCTATTCAATAAATGTTTGACATCTCACTAATAGAATTGAGAGTAGGGTCTATGTTATGAACAGAATTGCACCCCCTACCACTTCATATGTTGAAGCTCTAACCTCCAGTATGACTGTATTTGGAGATAAGGCTTTTAGGAGGTTAAAGATTAAACTTCTTAAGGTCTAAGATTGGCCAATAAGGTCATAGGGGGAAATCCTAATCCAATAAGATTGGCGGCCTTATGCGAGGAAGATGTGTCTTTTCTCTGTCTCTCCAGGCACATGCAGCGAGGAAAAGCCATGTGAGTACACAGACAGGAGTCAGCCAGTCGCAAGCCAGGAAGACAGCTCTGACCAGAACTCAGCTGCGACGGCACCCTGATCTCAGACGTCCAGCCTGCAGAACCGTGCAAAATAAATTTCCGTGGTTTAAGCCACCCAGTCATCTGTTACGGTAGCCCAAGCTGCCTATGACAGTCTTATTCTCAGTTATAATAAATCAGGCTAACAAATTATACCAGGCAAGGTGCTGTGATGCAGGTCAATATCATGCAATGATGGACTAACCCAGCCTTGAGGGTAGGAAATCTTCCCAGAAGAATAATGTCTAAAGCTGAATCCTAAAGGATGAGAGGACCAGAAAGCATCCTCCAAGGAGAAGTGGGCGTGTGCAAAACTCAGAAAGACCATGGTTTCACCGGGCACTGCGAGTACTTCAACATGGCGGAAGAGTGGAGTAGAAGGAGTTGAATGGCCAAAGGTGGGACTGAAGATATTAGCAGGGGTCAGTTCAGAAGGTCTTTCAAGTCATGGAAAGAAACCTGAAATTTATTTTGAAAGCAAAGAGAAACCACCTGAGGAGTTTTAAACAAAGGACTAACAAAATAGGAAGTATATTTTAGAAAAGTCATGGGAATAAGCAGTGCCTTCAGAACTGCGTCAGAGGTGCCTTCAGCAACAGCAACAATTTTAATTCAACTCATCTTTATTAAGGGCTTACTATAGGCCAGGAACTGTCCTATGTACCAGGGATGTAGAATTGAACAAAATAAACAAAGAAAAAACAAACAAAAACAAACAAACAAAAACCTATCCTGCTCTCATAGCACCTGCATTTTTATGTGGAGATGCAGCCCATAAATCAAGAAATATACAATGTCAGACAGGAACTAGAGTCTAGGATGAGTGTGGGGTGAGTAGGTTATACAGAGAAGAACTTGCCAGTAAAATGACATTTGAGCAGAGACCTAAAGGAAGTGAGGCATGAACTGGTAGAATCCGAGGTCAGACCACCCCAGGAAAGAGCATAGCAAATGCAAAGGTCCTGAGGTAGGAGCACACCTGTCCCAGAAACAAGAGACTAGTAGAGTTGGAGCAGTGGGAGAGACGGAGAAGGTGCAGAGCTGATGCTAGAGGCCAGCTAATGTGGCTTCTTGGGATATACTCAAAACCCTCAACTCTCGGGCCATCAGAGCATCGCTAAGGCCCATGAAGAAATTCCCAGAATACAAACTCTTCCCCATCCCTATGCCACATTTGGACCCCAAAGCAGCTCTTCTTGGATCCAAAGTTTCTCTTGAACAGTTCTGCCAGCTACTGACCTCAGACCTTCCACCCGGCTCCCCACAACAAACAGGTCAGTTTTCATTTCTACTCCACTAATCAAAGAAATTTAAACCCAATCTGAGGAGTGCATGGAAACAGGTACTAAATAAACCACCACTTCATTTTCCACTCTCCCTGTTGTTCTGGCCCCCAATCAAAATTCTTCCTTCCTTTCCTACACCCACGCAGTAAACGTGGTAGTCTGTAAATGTCCGAGGATACAAACCAATACTTAGAAGAAAAGGTGAAATGATCTGCACCATTGGTTTTCACACACCTCCCCCTGAACAATGCCAGGAGGTAAATTTCCATTATACCCTTAGCGAAATAAAGGCGGGGGGGGGGGGGGGGAGTAAAGTATAATGGGTTTTCATGAAATTACATGTATTCAATTTACATTTAGTTTGGGGAATCTGTTTTGATTACTGTTACAAGTACCAAATATCTTGGTGGTTTAATACAATAAAAGTATATTTCTTACTGTGCTGGCAATTCAGCTGTTGTCTTTCTTCTTAAAACCCGCCTTTCCATACTCAGCTTCATGATGTTGTGGCTGGAATTCAGCAAACCACACTCTCCTTTTTACAGTTGTTTCCTGGAAGTTTTGCCAGTAGGAAGGGCCAAAGGGAGTTACAAGATTGGAAGCAGGATAAGAGGCATGCTCTCTCCTGGATTTGTTTTGGGTTTTTGTGTTTTGGGTTGTTTTGTGTTTTGCTATACCTATCGATACCATCTGAACACCAATTCCTTACCTGAAGGCTGCAGTGGATTCTAGAAGCAGCTGGTTCCGATTTCCAGTTTTGTGGGGGTTTTCTTGTTTTGGTTTGGTTTTTCTTGTTTGTTTGTTTGTTTGTTTTTCCTCTTTCCCAGAATGAGCCTCATCAAGCTCCCAGAGATGTGGGCACCGCACTGCCAGCCAAGGTCCCCTCCTTAGAGTCTGAGGTTCAGCTCTGCGCTGGCTCGCTTGGAGCCAGTGAGGTCGTTCAGGACCGGCAGTGGCCTTTCCGGCACACGGGCTCCCACCACCTTGACATTCAGCCACTAAGAGGGCTTGGGGCCTCTGCGGGGCACTCAGCAGCTGCCCCTCTTGTGCGGAGAACGGCAGAGAGTTTACGGACCAGGACAGCACGTGCTGAACCTCGCTTCCGCCTCACCCCTTGGTCTGCCCGCAGGGAAGCTGGGAAATGTAGTCCAGTTTTTGTGCCCTGCGGGGCAATCCCTGTGGCAACGTCATTCCTCCACTTGGTGTTAAAACCTCTTTTGTGAATTTGAGTAATAGTAGATGATAAGTTTTCATGTTGGCAAAAATAAAAAAATAAAATAAAATAAAGGTTGCTTGTCCCCCAAACCTCAGGACTCAGTAGGTCAGTGAAATCCAAAAGGTTGAGAACGACCCGATGTGAAAACACCTCTCAGATGCTTCTTCATGCTCACATAGAGTGAGGTTCCAGATCTGTTAACGTTCATTTCCAAGTTTTCCTCTTTCCTCCTGAGCACAGCGATGCATAAAATTTCTCTCCCACTCTTGTATGGAAAACCTACAATCATGTGTCATCCTTGATTCCTAACATCAGGGTTATAATTGTTCTTTCTCCAACTAGCATATTAGAGGTTCCAGATGGGTGTTGAAACTGAGACAGCATTGGCCAAACTCTTGAGCTCCATAGAAGAAACTTTCTATTTTAAAAAATGAAAAAGAATACAGAGTTTAGAACAGTCTCTACGTTAGTTTTGATGTTATACTCATTTCTACCTCTTGTTAAACTTGCTTTCCAGATAGTTGGTTAAGTTAATATAGTTACACTTGGCTCTTTCATTAATCTTTCCAAACTATGGGAGGTTTTGCATAAATCTCCACCTACCCATAAATTACTGTTGAATCTATATTAGGTAAGCTCACTGTAAAGATATAGGTTATCTAGCCTTTAGAAGGCAATGCTGATTATGAGGCCCTCTTAGGATATCATTCTCTCGCCTGCAACATAAAAAAAATTTTGACTCCAGTGCTATTTCTTTTTTTATTTTAATAATTGAGCCAGAAGTTTTCAGGGTGAATAGACAGAACCCTTTATTAATGAAGGAAGAATTTTTTAAACCCAAGCCAGGACTGTGGGAGGTAAAGAGGCAATTAATAGTCTGTCTCTCTCTGTGTGTCTCTCGCGCCCTCTCTCTCTCCTTATATTCATAACAAAAAACATTTAAAAGGAAAAGCACTTTGCCAGCAGGGTTTTTTTTTTTCTTTTTCTGTAACTCTTGCAAATTCAGGATGGGCTAGACTGTGACTCTTGCTGGAAAATCTTAAGTTCCAACCGCCTCATGAACATCAAAACCAATGCATTAAAGACCTCCAGAAACCCACTCCTCTTCCATTTTTTCTCTCTTACTCAATGTTGCATCAATATTCACCAGTCACTGGGCTAAAACTCTTACGAATCATTCTCGGCAGCCTCTTGCGTACGATGTCAGTCCACATATCATAATGTACGTGGCATTGCGCTACGTATATCCACTCTTACCTTTGCCTCTCCTCCCAGCTACCTAAACACCTCCCTCACTTGTTTTTGGATCTCTAGTGCTTCTCATGGTGCTCAGTTAGAGTAATCACCAGGTAAATGAGTTTCAATTCTTCCTCCTCCCTAGCTTTGCTTCTGGTCAGCAAGTCCTGCTCATTTTCTCTCTGAAATGTCCATCCTCTCCCTCAGCTTTCAGCGTGGACTATCCAGAATCTTCCATTGACTATCCTCTCTGACTCCAGGCTCACCCCCTTCTCTACCTTCCTTCCCCATACAGGTGCCAAGTTACCATTCTCAAACACAAGTCTAATCAAGTTATCCTTTTGTCTAATACCTTCAATGGTTCCCTAGCACCTGGTCCAAATTTCTTAGCATAATTCTTAACAGTTTTCCCTGCCCAAGTTCATTTCCAGAAACTTGCCCCTCTGTGTCCTAAGCTCTAGCCTTTTCAAACAATTAATTATTCAATCAAGAAATACTCCTTTAGAACCCTGTGTTTTTCTTTCTCCTTTCCCACTTAAAATGCCTTTTCTACTCTCCTCATAAAACTCCTACTCATCCATCAATGCTTAGAGATCCTCCTCTTCTGCTCAATTTTGTGCCTCTCAAAGGCAGAGACCATTTCTAATTTATTATTATACTCCTGGTGCCTAATACAGTTTCTGTCACCATCAGCTTCAACAAATCTTTGTGAAGAATAATTGCCAACCAGTATCCAGGATTCTTTAGTATTCTGAAATCCTAATTGGTATCTTCACTTCTCTAAAGGCTGGATTCTTGCTCTTCAGAATGACTCCCCAAATGTGTTATTTTAGTACAAATTGGAAACCCTCCAGGACCTCTGCTCAAAGTCACAGACCTGATAACATCCCTTTTTAAGTAGCTGAAGAAAGTGAGTCTACTTATTTGAAAAAAAAAATAGCTGATGTTATAAATCTAAGATAAAGTTAGCACATAGTCCTTTGCATTGAAGATGACTATGATAATCTCATCTTGACTAAATAATTTTTAAATCTCTTCCATATACGTTATCTTAGTTGATAACATATTGACATAACTGGGTAAGTCAAATTCATTAGCAAAAAAGTCATTTGGAATTGGTATCAAAATAACAAAATCTAAGGGTGCCCTGGTGGCTCAGTTGGTTGAGCAACCGACTTTGGCTCAGGTCATGATCCTGCAGTTTGTGGGATAGAGCCCTGCGTTGGGCTTTGTGCTGACAGCTAGCTCAGAGCATGAAACCTGTCCTCAGATTCCATGTCTCCCCCCCACCCTCTCAAAAATAAATAGAACATTAAAAATTTTTTTAAACAACAAAATCCAAGGGTGCCTGGGTGGCTCAGACGGTTAAGCATCCTGGGTAGCTCAGATCATGATCTCATGGGTTGAGTTTGAGCCCCATGTTAGGCTCTGTGTTGACAGCTCAGAACCTGGAGCCTGCTTCAGATTCTGTGTCTCCTCTCTCTGCTCCTCCCCCACTCATGCTCTGTTTCTGTCTCTATAATAAATAAACATAAAAAATTTTTTTAAAAACAAACAAAATGACAAAATCCAGCTCCACCACCTCCTCTTACTAAATATTTGGCCTTGAGAACATTACTAAACTTCATTAAGTCTCCTTGAACCCACATTTTCTCACCAAAAAATAGAGATAATGACCAGTAAGAATAACTATTGTTATTGTTTCCTCAAGGAAGTTTTTTTATAGCAAATAAAATAACACATATTTAAGGTGTACAACTTGGCACTTTGATGTGCATATACGTTGTGAAATAATCACCACAATCAAGCTAATTACCATGTCCATCCCCTCACATGGTTACCATTTGTGTGTGTGTGTGTGTGTGTGTGTGTGTGTGTGTGTGTGTGTAGAGAACACTTAAGGTCTAACCACTTGGCCAATTTCAAGTATACAATACGGTATTGTAGACAGTACATTACATCTCTACAACTTTACTCATCTTGTGTAACTGAAACGTTGTGCCCTTTGGCTGACATGTCCCCTTTTCTCCCTAGCCCCAACCCCAGACATTCATCAGTCTACCCTCTGCTTCTGAGTTTCATTTTTTTTGTCAAAGAACTGTTTTAATTTATCATTGTTTTTAACTGAAGTCCCGTTGACACACAATGTTACGTTAGTTTTAGATGTGAGTGACTTTTAGATTACACATATAGATGCGATCAGGCAGTATTTGTCTCTCTGTGTCTGGCTTGTTTCACTTTGCCTAATGTCCCCTAAGTTCATCTACATTGTCACAAATGGTGGTTCTCCTTCTTTATTAAGGCTGAATAATATTCCATTATATAGATACATTTTATCCATCCATCCGTCAGTGGACACTGATTGTTCCCAGGTCTATGCTGCTGTGAATAATGCAGCAGGGCAAGTATCTCCTCAAGATCCTAATTTTATCTCCTCTGGATGTATACCCAGAAGTGGGATTGCTGGGTCATACAGTAACTCGGTCTTAAATTTTTTGAGGAATTCCCATTCTGTTTTTCATACCGGCTGTACCAATCTACATTCCCACCAACAGGGTTTAAGGGCTCCCTCACCCCACACCCTCACCAATGCTGATCCTTTGTTTTTTTGATAACAGGCACTCTAAGAAGTATAAGGTGATATCTCATTGTGTCTCTTATAGGCAAACACAATTCTAAGTGATATCTGTATAATTCACTTAATCCTATAATCAATGAAGTAAATGCCAGGAACTGCACGTAATTAGGAAACTGAAGCAGAGCTAGCGAATGGTGTGGCCAGGATGGGGACCTATACTCTTACCTACTATGGAAATCACCTCAAAGATTTTTTGAAGTACTAACAGAGATCAACCATATGTAGCCCAGAGTGTAAATCCTGACACATAGTAAATCCTTAATACATGTTGGCTGTTACTATTCCCATTATTATGAGTTAGGAAGACAATAGCAATCATTTGACTGAACTATAATGTAATCTGATCACTGCCCACACCAAGCACCAAAATAGAATTTTCCACTTTTCTACAGCCTCAGAAGGAAAACAAAGTGGGGAGGGGAAGCAGCAAGAAAATAAGAGTAGAGACATGAAGGCAACTTACAAGTAAAAAGTACTTCAGAGAAATGAATGGAGGTGCTGTGACAGAGGCAGGAATTTTTGGAAGGGTGCCACATCACAGGCATCTAATTGTCCTGTTTCCAGTACGGGGACTGCTCAGTTTCTTCCTTAACACTTAGCCCCATTCTATGGAAAAGTGGAAAGCTCCCTAGATTGGGTTTTCCTGTGGACGCAGATCACGTGATAATCTAGTCTGTGTCCTGTGGGAGCCAGAGTGATACAGAGAAACCCTCCCAAACCTAGCCTTCCTCACTATCCCGAGGACCCCCAGAGTGGGCTCTCTCTCCCAATTCAATAGCCTTCCATGTTTTGCTATTTCACTTATTTCCTCCCCTCCAGACAACATGGATTCACTTTCCTTCCTCATGGTTTTACAGAAAGCAACTGTCACTTAAAATAGCAGATTAAGTACTTTTCATCGAAAGAAGACTTGTCACTACAAGCATATCATACATGTCAAGTGAAGATCACTTTCTGGAAAGCTCTATGGCATGCTGTGCAATAGAACTTTCTGCAGTGACATTCTTTATTTTCACTGTCCAGTATGACAGCTACTAGCCACATGTGCATATTGCTACTACAACTAAGAAATGAGACTGCTTTTAAAGATCTCTTTATTATTTTTTAATGTTTATCCATTTTTTTGAGAGAGAGAGAGAGAGAGAGACAGACAGACAGACAGAACATGAGCAGTAGAGGGGCAGAGGGAGAGCGAGGAGACACTGAATCTGAAGCAGGCTCCAGATTCCAAGTTGTCAGCACAGAGCCTGACACAGGGCTTGGACCCATGAACCGTGAGATCATGACCTGAGCTGAAGTCAGACACTTAACCACTGAGCCACCCAGGCACCCAGGAATGAGATTTTTAATTTCATTTATTTTTAACAAATGTAAATAGTCACATATAGGGAGTGACGACTAGGGAGTGACTACCATATTGGGCAGAACAACTCCATGGACTATTATCCACTTCTACTAATCGGTGTGGTATGGCTACTCAAAACCCAGCCTCTGATCTCCTAAGACCAAAAAAAAAAGTCAGCTTGGAGGAGATTAGTCCTCTGAAGGCAAGCTGACATATAGAGCTACATCCCCAAACCAAATATTTCTAAAAATTTGCTTTCAGAAGAACAGGAAGTCTGACTCTCAAACTGGCCCAGTGCCAAGTTATCATTATTCAGTTCAGGCATGTAAAACAGTTACTCTTTCATCAGTTTCATGGGAAGATGAACATTTCCATAGCAAGAGAAGTCCAGAACTGACTGCTGCAGTCACAGCAAGTCTTAAAAAAAAAATTAAAAATCAAGTATCACCCTAAGAAAAGCAGAATTACTTGTCTCTATTCTTTTTATTCTTACTATTTATTTATTTTAGATACACACACACACACATACACACATATATATATATATGTATATATATACACACATATATGTATATATGTATATATATACAGAGAGAGAGAGAGAGAGAGAGAGAGAGAGAGAATCTTAAGCAGGCTCCATGCTCAGTGCAGAGCCCAACCGTGGGGCTCCATCCCATGACCCTGGGATCACGATCTGAGCCAAAACCAAGAGTTGGATGCTTAACCGACTGAGCCACCCAGGTGCCCCCATTTGTCTCTATTCTTTACCCCTCACAGAAATGTGTCCCTAGTCATGCTTTGGCCTGAGGACTTGAAAGATTTGCTCTCCTATGAAGATCAATTGGCTAAAGAAGAGAGGAAGCTACACAAGGCATGTAAAGAGCAAAGGCCAAGCCTTTGTGAGAAAGCAAGTGTGAGCAAAGGAATGTGGGGCTTCTCTCTTGAGAACAATAGGAAGCCAGGAAACTATTTGGAGCAGGGAGGAGACATTGTCAATTCTGGGATTTTTAAAGATGGCTGTGAGTGGCTGACATGTGGTAAAACACTTAGAGTGGGGCAAAAAGAAAAGGTCATGTGAGAGACCAGTTAGGAGGTCTTGGCCATTGTTATGGCAAAGAGTGAATGGAAATTAGAACCTGGGTAGTAGAGCCAAAGAGAAGGGGGCAGAGTCAACTGATATTTAAGAGCAAAATTGGGGCTCCTGGGTGGTTCAGTTGGTTAAGCGTCCGACTTCAGCTCAGGTCATGATCTCACAGTTCGAGCCTCATGTCAGGCTTTGTGCTGACAGCTCAGAGCCTGGAGTCTGCTTCAGATTCTGTGTCTCCCTCTCTCACTGCTCCTTCCCTGCTCACACTGTGTCTCTTACGCTCTCAAAAATAAATAGGCATTACATTAAAAAAAAAAAAAAAGCAAAATTACCATGGCTTCATAATGATCAGCAAGGAGTAAAGAGGTAATGACCAAGAGGTTTCGATTTTCATAGCTGAATGGAGGGAGGGCTTATTTTTGTTAATCTTTCTTTTTTTTACATTTATTTATTTTTGAGAGACAGAGAGACCGAGTGTGAACAGGGAAGGGACAGAGAGAGAAAGAGACACAGAATTCAAAGCAGGTTCCAGACTCGTGAGCTAGCAATCAGTACAGAGCCCGATGCTGGGCTCAAATCCACAAACCATAAGATCATGACCTGAGCCGAAGGCGGATGCTCAACTGACTGAGCCACCCAGGCACCCCGAGGGCTTATTCCCTGGGATAGACATCAAACCAGACTGAATTTGAGGTAGGACATAAATTTCATTTTGGACACTTAGGTTTGCAGTATCTTTGACATAATGAGGACGGCAGGTAGATAGGTGGACATGTGACTTTAGACCTCAAAGGAATGGTTTAGTCAAAACTACTAATTCAATTTTTTTAAGAATAAGATAAACTTGTAATTTGATGAAATGTCTCATTTTTCCCTTTTTTTT
>NC_043701.1:163125673-163197729 GCF_006229205.1 Suricata suricatta
GACTATTGAATGCGGAGAATGAACTGAGGGTTGAAGGGGAAGGGGGAGGGGAGAAAAGAGGTGGTGGTGATGGTGGAGGGCACTTACGGGGAAGAGCACTGGGTGTTATATGGAAAACAATTTGACAATAAAATATTATGGAAAAAATGAAAGTACCTATTAAAAGTTTAAAAGTGAAAAAATAATTTAATTAAAATTTGACATAACTTATTTTTTGATAATGGCTCTGTTTAACAACCATTAATTAACTGGAGAAATTCCTGAAATTGTATGTCCATTCACACTGGTGGTTACCAGCTGTCACAACACTGAGTCCACATTGAATCTGTAGGCTGGGATAGCTCTAATCATTGATCAGGAGCATGGCAAAAGATTTGCTTGACAGACATGTTTCTTTCTCCTTTTTCTCTGCCAGTTTCATGTAAACATGGCCATATCAGACTTGGTCTTGCATTCCACCTTTCTGGCTTAGGCATCTGCAGGCACTTGGGATGTTTTCTATGGTCCACACTGGACGGTCAAATATGGGCTCACATCTCCCTGCAGAGACAGACTCAATGTAATGGGATAATTAGTGTGATTGCTTTTAAAACATAATTGGAGTATTCATTCACCCAGTAAATATTCAACACCAGCAATGTCCTAGGTACTGCTCTGAACTCTTACATTGCCAAACAAAAGCAACAGAGATCTCTGTAGTTTCAATGTTGTCCAACACACTGTGGTCACAAAGATTCTGTCTGGGGAATCAGAAAAGGCCTCATCTGATGTGATACTAAAGAAGAATACTTCACAGACTACCAAACACAGGCAACATAGAGTGCTTCAAGCCCAAGGAATAACATAGGCAGAAACAAAGGGTTGCAAATTTGGCCTGGACTCTTCAGGTACGAATTTGGTGTAGAGGAATATGGAGGGGAGGTAAGGTGGTGTGCAACTGGGAGAGCATTTTATATAATCTCATCAATCCGTAGGTGCTTCCTAACTGCACTGCTTCATACAGTATTTTCATGTTCTGCCTTGTGCTGTATTATTATGTTCTTTGGTTGGATTGGAGACATGTTAGATCTCTTTCCCCAAAGACTAAAAGTCTTTGAGGGCAATGATTGTCACACTTCTTCCCAAGGACAGTGCACATATTGAGTAATAAATAAATCTAGAATTAAACTTGTATCCCTACCTCCCTTTCTTTCCTACCCTAGTCACACATATAGACAATTTGCCTCTATTGTCATTGACCTTTAATTAAATCTTGGCTCAAAGAACATAGGAGCAGAAAAAGAAAAGAGGGTAGGTCTGGGGAGAGTGATTTTGTGTTTTCTTAACACTCAGTGGATTGATATTCAAATGTCTAGATTGTTCTGCCCAGTCTGTGGGTTTCAAGAAATATTTGGATGCTTAACTTAGAAGCATGAATTCTCCTGCCATGTGAAGACACTTTCAATGACCTCTGGTTGGATTCAAGAGCAATAATACTTATTTTATTGCTCTTTTTCTACCCTGACATTTATGGATCTGGGAGCCTTATGAAACTCCAGGAAGTAAGGAAACACCAATCATACCAATCAGATGGGGGCCCTTCTCTCTACACTGGTCTGTTACTCCTTCATTTTGGAATGGGAGGAAAGCAGAAGGGAATCATATCTGCTTTCTTTATTTTATTACAGCTAGGCTTTTATGAAAATGTGGGAAAGAAAGAACCACAGTTTTGTTGTATGTAGGGAAACAGTAGACCTGTGTTATATGTAGTGGGGACAATTTCAATGATTGTTTGTATATATGTGAATGCAAATATGTATATTTGTTTGGGAAAGAATTTTTAGGAAAAGTTAAAATAAAATCTATGAAATTAACTGTGGAATAAGACCTGTGGAATCTTACCCAGAAATTAATCTTGACCTTTAAAATCATCTTCTTGCTTGTCACCTACTTATGTCAGTAATTTCACTGTGATCCAGAATATGCTTTTCAGATTATAGCATCTCTGACACCCGCCCCAGCCAGTGAACCTGCTGTGTGATGTATATCCATACCTCTTTTTAACCTGGAATCTTCGTTTGATAATGCACTAGTTCCTCCATACGCTGGATGTCCAATGATTTGGGATTATTTCTAACTCAGAAACTTCAAATGAATATTTGCTGTCACTGGTAATATTTGAAAGAATGCATTGCAGCTTTTTGCAAGACTATAGGGAGGCACTCGTGTTTGTATGTGTCTGTGGGTGTTTTAGCATTTGCGCATCTGTACCAGTGTGCAATATTCATTTTCTGGACAGTGACTATGGCTATGAGAGACACGGAGAGAGCCAGTGTGTTCCAGCTTTCTGGTACAACCCGGCATCCCCATCAAAGGACTGCAGCCTTGGTCAAAGCTACCTTAACAGCACTGGGTAAGTAAGACACCTGAAGAAACTCTGTTCTCTGGTCTCCTGTTTCTCTATATTGGCATCAAAGGTAGCATTTCTTCTGAAGCAAGATAGAGTATAGACAGTTTGTTTACAGGTGGCTTCTGAGGAAAGCTACAGTTTTGTTAACTGAGAGTAGCTTTTGGGGGGAACTTCAGACATCTACCAGATTTCAATACCTTTTTCCATTTGCCGCTGACAGACCTTAGCTATTGTTTTGGTCAGGTCTTTGCTGGAAAGAGATGCTACCTTATTTTTTGAGCCCCTAGGGAAATAAGTGAATACAACTGGTTCACAGATATCACAGTGCTCTCTAGCGATAGACGGACAGAAGTTCTCCTAGACTCTGATGCTGGCAACTTAAAATGAAAATTTACAAGTCCCATTCTAGGACCTCCTGGAATAAGGAGGTCAAGGCACACTTTGTTTAATTGTCACACTATGTGTGTGTTTCTCTCTTTGCTCACTTATAGTTACTCAAGTGTGTGAAACAAATATTTCCTTGAAGACTTGTTTTCCCCTCTTTTGCCTCCTCCATGGCCCAGAGCAGATTTGGCAAGTGGATGGGGGGTCTAAATAGCACTTTTCAAATTTTAATGTGCTGCAGACCACCTGGTAATCTTGTTAAAATGTAGCTTGTGATTTGGTAGATGTAAGGTGAGGCTGAGATTCTTGATTCATAAGAAGCTCCCAGGCAACATTGGTGTTGCTGCTCCCAGCACTTTGAGTGTCAGAGGACTCAGGTGTTCTGGGCTCCAGTATCAACTCTTCCAGGGGTCTTCTGCTGTCTCACACAATTTACTCACCACCTCCATACTTTTACCTTCTCTGGTTGTAAAATTTGGATAGGTACAGTCCACCCAAGTGATGTCTAGAGAGGGCAGGAAATGATAGAAGAGATGTTAAGTGGCCTGAACTACTGAAAAACAAGAACTTTTAGCTAAATACTTGTTCTTAGGGAGCTGTTGTTGGTGCCTGAGCTGGGGCTTAGGCACTTTGGATGCTATTTTCTTGGGGGTGTCTAGTTCAGGGACTTAAGCCATTCAAACTACAGATCCAGACGCGTGAACTTAAAGAGGTATGATAGAAGTGAACACAGTGCTATCAAGTTTGAGGAAGAGGATTATGACAGGCACAAGTCATCAGGTAGGCCACCAAATCCCAAGCCAGAGCAAAACTTGGACAGAACTGGAAGAGAATTGCATCACAACACCACACATGTGACGTATGACATATGTGACATGTATATGTACACCCAATTTAAAGCAGCTTAGGTATGCCAAAACCCCAAATAGCCAACCAAATAAATCAGAGAGTTGAAAAGGAAAGATAATTCATATATTTTCAAAAGACTTACTACAACTGTGTACACCTATCTCTGTGTCGCTTAATGTTGGCTTGTATTACAGCTCGTCAGCCAGCTGGCCAGTTGAGGTTGTAGAGAAAGAGGAGATGATACCAAGTTTGCATTAGGATGTGGTACCCACCAAAAACCTGCCATAAGTAAAAATTAAATATCTTGTAAATGATTAATACTCAGCAAGAAAGTATACATTGATTACAAAAGTTTGCTTATGTAGATCAGTGCTCACCAAAATAATTATACTATGAGGCACATATATAATTTAAAATTTTCTAGTAGCTATGTTAAAAATAATTTTAAATGCAAACTTAATTTTAATAAGGTAATTTATTTAACCTAATATGACCAAAATAGTATCATTTTAACATGCAAGACTAGCCACATGTTAAGTGCACAGTAGGCACAGGTAGAAAGTGAGTAGCATATTGGACAGCACATCTCTAGACCCATTATGAGCTCAGTTGGCAATTAAAAAATAATATGTATCTACAAGGGGATATATTGTAATTCTATCTGAGTCAATCACTACACACGGCATTTGCTTACCATCCTCCTGAGATCTTCAGATGGAGATAGGGTTCGTAGTTCACAGTGTTTAGGTTGTGAGGGATGGAGAGAAGACCAGGGCAAATATCAAGTATAGTGGAGGATCAATATCACTCACAAAGAATTTTCTTGAATCTGCTTTTGATTGAAAGGCTATCAGAAGAAGGCATCATGGATGGTTTGGTTAATTACTCATGACACACAGGGTGAAAGAAGACATGATATAATGATGGTGGTGCTGGTGGCGCATTTATATTATGTGGTTTTACCACAATGTTGATGGTATGCAGTCTTACAGATAGTGCAAATAATATTTTCCATGCAGGTCAGGACTGTGGACAAGCTCTTGGCTTCACATGCTGGGATCAAGCGAGATGACATGGTGTCACTATACACAAAGATGCTCTTGTCCTGAAAGGTCACAGTTCTTTATGGGAAGTTTTCTCCATGCCCACTTCTCCAAGCCATTCTCCCTCAGCAGGATTTAACAGGCATTTCAAATTTGAGCTCCAGATTTGGCATTTGTGTTGAGTGGGAAGTAAAATATTAGTAAGGAGAGAAAATGTGCTATAAAAGAGCCCCATGGCTTCAGAGCAAGGACTATTCAGAATTAAAGGATGGAGTGATGTCCTGTGGGTAGAGGGAAGATGGGAAGAGGCTTTCTGATGAATCAGAGTAAGAAGTCTGATCTCCTCGCTGGTTTTCGGTACAGAGAAAGCTGGAGATGGCCTTAGATAACCACAAACAAGTCCCTACCTCACAGAAAGGAGCGCTTGCTTTTCTTGCTTCCCTCGTCCTTTGGGTCTGCCTCCTTCCGTCTTGCATGTGAGTCACACATTGATTTTTCTTCGCTGGTTTAGACACTGATCTGATCTGTGGCTCACCAGGTAGGATCAATAATAATGTTTAAAGAGCTACTCTTCCTCAGATGGAGGGATAGCAGTTCCTCAGCATTTGTCTGGCTTCTTAAAGCTTTGTGACTCAGGTTTAGGAGTAGCTGTGCAAAACCTCTCTTGCTCTGGCTTTCTAGCATCTTTTTCTAACATGCGCGCGCACACACACACACACACACACACGCGCGCTACCCCACACTGCCAACAGCTGTTAATACTTTTTAGGTACCGAAGAATTGTATCTAACAACTGCACTGATGGGCTGAGAGAGAAGTACACGGCCAAGGCCCAGATGTGTCCTGGGAAAGCCCCTCGAGGCCTCCATGTGGTGACAACAGACGGGCGCCTGGTAGCAGAACAGGGGCATAACGCGACCTTCATCATTCTCATGGAGGAGGTAGGTGTTGTCCTGGGTCTCTGAGGTCATAATTCACTGCTCCAAGGGAGGGAAGAAAAAAAAGATCATGTATCCCCACAGGTCCTTGTGCCAAAGTCAATGGTCAGAAGACAGAAGGAATAAAAGAAGGCTTGGGCATTTAGGAACCCTCTTCACTCCATCCCTTGGCACAGACCCAGGCTATAGGGGGCCCACTCGGCTCAGGGCAGATACAGATTTGGATATGTTCTTTGAGATTCTCCTTTAGGGTCTGCTTTGTTGAAAGAAAGTTTATCATCATAAGACCATATACTCTAAACTTTGCCAGAAGAAGGGAATTCATATTTTTTCTGTTGCTCCCAGGAGCCTCTTCTCCTTTTTCCTCATGCTTAACCCCCCTGATGAGAAAGGCCCACAAGACTTTCAAAGAGTCTTGAAAGTGTGAGTGTGAGTGTGGGGGAAGATTATTCCAATCTTTTAAACTTATTTGTATAAAGAATGTCACATTAGTTGCTTTTTCATCAACTAGTGGCTCCATTATTTCACTTTTTAGTGTCTTTTGCAATTAAGGCCATAAAATCAGCCTACATCCATTCATTCCAGGATGGAAATAGCTCTAGTGTACGCTTCTTGCTCCCGACATGGGCTATTTCATCTCTTTCCCAAACCAGGGAGCTTTTCAGGCACTTCTTGCTGAGGTGATGGGGCAAAAAAGCTTGCCTGATTTACAAAGGCTTCTAAATTTGTATGCAAATTGCTCTGTGCTCTTCAGATCTTGGAAAGAGACCAAAGCAGGCCAGGAGGGGTTTTTTTCCCCCCAAATGTGAATAGTTTAGAAACCTTTAAAGTCTGGCCCATACTGAACAGGATGGTGAAGGTTCCTTATCCTGAGTTGACAGATTCTTCAGCCTTCACCCACACTGGGCACTTGAATTAAAGGACTTTAAGATTCAGAGGAGGTCATCATTGTATTTCCACTAGAGAGTTTCCAGGACCAGCACTATAAAAACCTTCTCCTGAATGGATGTGAAGAGCTGTGATCTTATCCATTTGAATTGCCTCCAGTTCATTTCCACTTCAATTTATATTCATAAACTCAAGGGTAGTTAACATTGTGCAGGGGGCAAAGGAGCACCTATCAATATTTCATTCACATCTGGGTTGCCATGGGGGAAGAGTAGGGCATGAAACTGTGATCATTGCACATTTACTGGACAGAAGGATTGGCTCATAATTCCAAAATGACGTATATCCTTTTTGTAAATTTCAACCATCTTTGTAAACAGAGATCCAATTCTTATTTTTCACCTACGATCTTTGTTTTGTGGTCAGGTTCAATAGCATTTATCCAAAGTGCTGACCCAGCATAGTGGAAGGGAGAACACGGAAGGGTGGGGCTCAGCATCAGCTCTTAAGAAGCTGAGCATAGGCTTGGGGTGGTGAAATGCACTCACCTGAACAGAGGGCATCACTCCACCAGGCAGCCCCCAGGGTACTCTTGACCTTCTGAGAGGCAAAGGTATCTGTGAGGTGGGATGATTGGAAAAGGCTTCAGGGAATAGGGGGTTAGGCAGGTGTAGGGAAATCCAGGGTCAACAGAGCACAGATGTAATTTTGACTGGTATGTAGTATCCATGTGTAGACTGGGAATAATCATCCTACCTCATAGAGTTAATTTGAAGGTGTGGTATAGGGTATGTATTAAGTGATTAGCATAATGCTTGGAACATAATAATAAATGTTAAAACATAGGAATAATTATAGTTATAGCATTGTAGTTGAGAGCATTGGTGTTGAAACCAGACTGCCTAGGTTCAAAATTTGTCTCTTCCACTACTAGCTGTGAGTCTTTGGTCTACTTATTTAATTTATTTTTGTCCCTGTTTATAAAATGGAGAAAGTAATACTTTCTGCATTATAAAGTTGTGAGGAGATCAATTTCTTGGAACCGAAAAGAAACTTTGTAAGTGTTAGCTGTTTCTATTATTGCTGCCGTTATTCTTATGAGATGGGAGAGGAATAATTAAACCATGTGTGTGTGTTGAGCTCCCTAGAGGCTTTACCTTGTCCCCTTGTGCCCATGTCAAACCAGCTTAGGCTGCCCTGAACTTGGGATTATGGAGACAACAGATCCATAGTACCTCCCCATGATGCCTAGTGGATATCATGTAAGTCTGATCATTGTGTGGAGGGTGCTTCCGCCTCCTGGGAGAAGCTCTAGGTCCTCAAGAGGGTGATGCAGAAGGCACAGGACCAAGCATCCAATAGGAGTCAGCCTGGACATGTGAGTGAGCCCAGGCCAACTGCTCTTCCCCCGTGCAGGGTGATCTCCAAAGGACAAACATCCAACTTGACTTTGGGGACGGGATTGCTGTGTCCTATGCTAACTTCAGCCCCATCGAGGATGGCATCAAGCACGTGTACAAGAGTGCAGGGATCTTCCAGGTGACGGCCTATGCAGAGAATAACCTGGGCTCAGACACAGCTGTCCTCTTCCTGCATGTGGTTTGTAAGTAGCATGAGCCATCTCCTTTCTTACATTCCTCCCAGTTGACAACTCCCGCTGTCCAGACTTCTGGGATGCAGAGCTGAGACTAGCTTTCGTGTGATGACTACCCTTTTGTAATGGCCCAAATTTAGAGACTGAGATGTGTGCTCATCTGTGATTCAATTTTCTGGTACTGAAGTAGATTGAACATCTTAAAAGTTAGGATAATATTACCAACTGGCTCCTCCTTTTCAGTTCCACTATGCTCTGATGGAAGTGTGCACATGCAGACATGCATTCGGGTAAAAGTCCTTTCACATCACTTTAGAGACTCTTAAAATATAGGAAGAGGCAGATCACCTAATTCACTGCGACATGTTCACTTCCAAGCTACTATGAGTGAAGGCAGCCCAAATCAAAGTAAATTTCTAATCTCTGTTGGAAGAACCAAAGAAGGACTAAAGAAACATAAACAGATTTTTGAAAATGTAGAACTGAGCACACAAAAGAACCTAATTCTTACATCCAAGGTTACTATAAGTTCACTCCTGTTGTAAACAATTCTAAGGACTCTCCAAAATATTTTTGTTGACCTAGAACATATTGCATTCCTATTAACTGTTGCTTTGGCCCAAATCAGAACAACAACTCAAGTTCCAAAGTACTTTATACTGAATACATTTTGTGTATTTGCTATCCTGGGACTTAATTCATGTAAAATCAAACTTAGGTATTATGATTTTAGCATGTTGGGTCAAGACATGTTATTGTGGGGCTGGTATTGATTTCCTATGGCTTTCAGTGATACTCATGGGCCTAAGGAATTCTGTCATTCTTATTTGTATACCCCATGATGTTTTAGGAGTAATATGCTATATATGGTGAAAATTGTATGTTCCAAAAGAGTCTAAGTGAATACAAGGAGTATCTTCAACTCAGTGATGACATAAACTTCACCTTTAAAAGATTTCTAGAAAATAGTAAGCTATTTAGTCTTCTAGCATTTTGATCATAATAGTAACACAAGGGCCGACAGTGGTAGGGGACGAGCACTGGGGGACACGTGGATTATAGATCAGTTATATTCCTAAAGATGCCGGGCTACGTGGCCATGAGATAAATTATTTCTTCTCTGGCTCTTCTGAACTCCAATTTCAAAATGGCTTAATTCTAACTGGTACTTTGCCTCACAGGGCCCTTGTAACAGCAAACAGGAAATATAAATTAAACACCCAATTATTTACTAATTTATTCAACACATGTTTGTTGAGTTATGAATATAGGCAAGACATTCAGCAAGGCCCTGGGGAAGCAACAATACAGATATGGCCTGAGCCTTGCAGACTTTACATTCCATAAATTCTTTTTTTAATGTTTTATTTGTTTTTGAGACAGAGAGAGACAGAGCATGAGAGGGGGAGGGACAGAGAGACAGGGAGACACAGAATCTGAAGCAGGCTCCAGGTTCTGAGCTGTCAGCACAGAGCCCAACATGGGGCTTGAACCCACGAACGTGAGAGCATGACCTGAGCCGAAGTCGGAGGCTTAACTGACTGAGCCACCCCGGCACCCCCCAGACTTTATATTCTGGTGGGGGAGGGAAGATGTTGCTAGAAATGGGCCATCAATAGCCCTAGTGGTGATAATCACACTACACCAATTAGACTCATTCCGTGCCAGAAGCACTGAGTCCAAAACCCAGGTATGTGGCGTACAGGGTGTTCATGAGCCAGGGTTTAGAGCAAAGGGACCTCTGTTTAAAATCTGATCATATCCCGTTGTTAAACATCAAATATTGGTCAACTTTCTTACTCTTTACAAATTTCTTGTTGCTCATCTTTAATACTTAGGTTATAGGGAAGCTATGAGAATCAAATTGGATTATTAATATGATTCACAGGTCCCCAGGACCATCCCTTGGGTTTGTTGATTCACAAAAAGGACTCACAGGACTCAACATATAGTCATACTCAAGACTGTGATTTATTACAGTGAAAGATGACAAAGCAAGATCAGCAAAGGGAAAAGGGTCATGGGGCAAAGTCTGGAGACAACCAGTTGTGATGTCCAAAGAGTCAGCCCCCACCATGGTGTCACACAAGACTGTATAATTCCTCCAGAAAGGAGTTCTAGCAACATGTCAGAAGGGCTGTTTACCAGAAGCCCTCCTTAGAAATTCAGTACCCATGGTTTTTTGGGGATACTGGTCAGTCAGGCATCCTCTGCCTAGCATATGCCAGAATTCCAGACACGCTAAGGAAAATATATTTCAGAACAAACAGCATTGCTGGCATAAACTACCTAGGCATGGTGAACCACTCTTAGCAGTTACCTGTAGACTGGAAATACTCTCAAAGCCAAGTTTCCAGATGTTGGCAAGAGCCAATCTTGCACACAAGTCTTTGTAAGGATGGCAATTTCAGGTCTATATTAATATTTTTCTGCATAATATGTAAAATGCCACTTACCACCCAGCGTGGCACATGATGAATGATACCTGGTATGGTAATTACTAAGTACTACCTATTAACTTTCTGCCTGAAGCTTCTACTGCATTTAAAAATGAAGACAAAGAGGGAAAATTTACTTCCCTCTATCCCAACAATCTGCTCCACCATATTCCTAATTCTAACAATAGGGGACCTTGCCCAAAGGGCGCAAAGACCAGTGTATCCTGGTGGCAAAAATCACAACAGCAAGAAACTGATTTATACTGTGGGTTATGTGCATGAAGGAGGAAATGTTCCTTGAAACTTTTATCATACTGTAATTCCCTCTAAATCAATCATGGCTGCATTTACCAGACAGTTATTATTGTGGAAACTGCTCTTGGCCTCACCTTGGGCCATTAGCTAACAAAAGTAGTTGTTAGCCACCCATAATAACCAATCTCGCACAGATTATTAGATTTTTATCAAAAAGAGCACTGTTTGACAGTGAGGATTTTAGGAATTTGCTGTGTCCCCTCCTGAATCCTTCCCCTCTCTTCTCCCTGATCAATGGTGTGTCCGTAGGTTGAAGCCAGGAGCATCTGGTTCAGGTTCTTTGTACTACAAAGCTATTACATGTTGTTCCTTGAGATTCTATTTACCCAAACATGCTTGTTTTGAAGCTGGAATAAATGTGATCATGTTTGATGGTGTGCCAATTCATGGAAACTGTATCCCTCTGTTTGCAATGAGTTTAGGGAGAAGGATATCTCCTTTTATCTTTTTGAGCTTCAAAGTACCTGACAATGTGTACCTGGGCCAAGGCGCTGAGTGACAGAAAGGTGAGGAGATTGCCAGGGCCACAAGCCATTAGCAGTATCATCGCTTAACTGTAGAAAAGCCCAGGGTTCTGATGAGCTGGCCAGGGGAATGAGCTTCATGCATTTTGAGGGAAGGATATAACAGGAACACTGACTTTTGGTCAAGGCTGGTAAAGGGCCCCTTTCCCAGCAAGGCAGAAATGAGCTCTGTATCTGGGCACAGAGAATGACTCTGGGGTGTTCTTGTAAGATACAGAGTTCTCATCTCCCTCGTAGGACATGGCTGGCTGGGGACTTCTTCCAACTGTCTCATTTTCCTCCCCATGGATAACTAAAACACAACAAAGAAATATAAATCAGATAACATCCTAAAAATGAGTAAATTAAGTCACAAGAGTAGCCAGTGCTTTCTCATACCTTGTGGGTATTTGTATTTTCACAACAATCAAGCCATACAAAGATAATTGAGCACAATTTTTATTGAAAATAATTAAGCCTTCAGGGTTGCCTGGTTCAGTCAGTTGCATGTCCAACTTCAGCTCAGGTCATGATCTCGTGGTTTGTGAGTTCAAGCCCCATGTCAGACTCTGTGCTGACAGCTCAGAGCATGGAGCCTGCTTCCGATTCTGTGTCTCCCTCTCTCTCTGCCTTTACCCCACTTATGCTCTGTCTCTCTCTCTCAAAAATAAATAAACATTTAAAAATTTAAAAGAAAATAATGAAACCTTCAGCCAAATGTATACCTGAAGTGACAGGTTGAAATTATTACTATTTGCTAGAAGAAACCTTGAGGGCCATATGTCTGCGGTCAGGTATGAGAGCTGTAGTCAAAGAGTGTTTTTGAGTTGTAGATACATAGATCCTCAAATACATGTTGATTGTTCAGGAAAGCACAGCATGGACAGTAGTAGACAGGCCTGGATGCTCTCCT
Organism: Suricata suricatta; assembly: GCF_006229205.1. NCBI lineage: Eukaryota > Metazoa > Chordata > Mammalia > Carnivora > Herpestidae > Suricata > Suricata suricatta. The sequence continues at coordinate 163,137,928 of NC_043701.1, forward strand.
CAATTAAACATTAGTCTTTGTCCAAACACTTTCTCCCCCAACATAAATTTACCTACAATACAGGAGATGCCTAGTGAGACTCAGAGAACTTCCACTTAGAGGGACCTCTACACAGTGGTACATGGGACAGTGAGTGTGGTAATGGTGGTGGTGGTGGTGGTAGAAATAGTGCCCACCCAGAATTAATGGTATGGAACTTTTAACATCCACACATCACATTCATAGGTTCTTATTCCTATAAGGAAGGTAAGGGACAGGGTAACAGTAGGGAACCATGTACAGCTGAGGCTCTGTAAGAAGGAGGAAAAGATCATACAGCTAAATGTAAATCAGACAAGAAAATGAAAAGAAGCCATCTGTTATTGTCCGAGCTCTCTCAAAAATGACCCAAGATGTAAATAGTGAAGGCTGAGTGGCCTGAAAAATCCCACCTATGAGAAGAACTCAAGGCCCCCAGCTAAAAATATGTGTGGATCGCAGTCTTGATCTGTAGTTCACTCTCGACACTGTTATGGTGGAAACCAGGAATATTGGTGCTAGCATAGTGTGATGGGTAATTAGAAGACTTTAATTGGACTTGGTTAAGTAGGGAAGATACAAAGAAGGTAAAAGAAGAAAAGAGAAGGAAGGAAAGGAGAAAAAGGAAACGAAAGGGAAAGGAAGGGGAGGGGAGGGGGAGGAGAGGAGAAAACCCCAAGGAGGCAAAAAAATAAAATAACATATCCACCCCACAGTGCAACACTGACCTGTTAATATTTCCTAGCAGCCTTTTCCTCTTCTCATTTTTGTTTGGAAATGAATTAAATTAAAATCCTCATTTATTATGAGTAGGATGTGTTTATATATGTTCTCTTACTTTCTGCTTATATCCGTTTTCTGAGGGGAAAAAAAGAGAAATTTGCTTTGTGCAAGCAGCTTTTTTATTATTTGGGAACCTGGAATCTATTTCTCCTTTGATTTAGGGAGATACACATTTTCTTTTTTGTAAAACAGTCTTGCCAGCTTCTGAATGAGACCCCCTGAGTGACACAGATGATGGGCACAATGGCGGATTGTTGAAGAGGGTGGAACCAATTAACAATCAAGCATAATGGAAGAGCCCTCTGTGCAATGCACTGAACCTACATCACAATACAGGCTAGTTCTCAGAAATGAAAGACTGCTGTTTATCTTCCTATTTATTGGCTAGTGTCTAGTAAACTAGCTTTGTCCTTGGATTGGAGGTTCCTAACTATTCATGATTAGGCACATCAGATGTAAATGTATTTCAGATGTCACTCAAAAAGTCTAAAGCCTGAGGTGTTCTCTTTTATACAAGGTGCTTTATTTCAAGTGCACACCCCCATTTCAGCATTTGTGAGTTTGTGACCCTTGTTTTATTATAGTTTATGGGATTAGGCATTAAGATTAAGAATCAGGGAGTGTGATGAAGTTTGTTTATTCCAAGAATATAAACACTGACATCCTTTTCCTTGTTCCTTCAGGTCCCGTGGAGCATGTTCATCTCCGAGTTCCATTTGTCGCCATAAGAAATAAGGAGGTCAACATCAGTGCAGTTGTGTGGCCCAGTCAGCTGGGGACCCTCACCTATTTCTGGTGGTTCGGCAATAGCACAAAGGTTTGGCCCTTTTGGATCATGTCTGAGTTGATCTGTGCTGAATTCTTCTATCTTTCAGTTTCCATGTTGACATTGGGAGCCCTGGGCATGTGGGGAGTAGGGAGTACTTAATGAATCTATAAATCCACATAATTGAACACCACGTATGTCTCTATACTAGATTCATTATTATAATAGGGAAAGTTCAAACAGTCCTGAAGAAGAAAGAGTACTTTGAGAAGCTATACAAACTTGTTTCCATAATCAATATTTCTAAAACTTCATTTGCTCTGTTTTGTTTTAATCCTGGACTCTCCACTCACTAGCTATGTAATGTTAAGGAAGTCACTTAGCATCTCTGACACCCAGTGATTCCATCTGGAAATGTGAATTAGATCTCTAAATACAGAGATATGGAAATCAAATGAATGCATGTAAAGAACCCTTCTCCAACACCTATAGGTGATCTATGAAGCCCAGGGTTCCCTTTAGGTTCTTTTTTAGGCTAATACTGCCAAGCCTCTAAGAAGGGGACTAAGAGGTCCAAACTCTGAACTTGGCACCTCCTCCCTACTCCCAGCAATTGGTGACAGTGACACTTGTGGCAACAGTGACTACATTTGTATAAGTGGAGCTGGGAGCACTTAGGCTGAGGGTCTCTAAATGCAACAGCTTCATGTTTTTCTCTCTTCCTGATTTTGTCTGTGCATTTTGCTTGGCCATTCTCGAGGTGATTGGCATTGCCCATCTTAGAGAGACCTTTCATGTTCAAAAAAATAAGATATTGGGATGCCTGAGTGGCTTATTCAGTTGAGAGTCTGACTTTGGCTCAGGTCATGATTTCACAGTTCGTGGGTTCGAGCCCCACATCAGGCTCTGTGTTGACAGCTCAAAGCCTGGAGCCTGCTTCCGGTTCTGTCTCCTTCTCTCTCTGCCCCTCCTCTGCTCATGCTCTGTCTCTCTTTCTCTCAAAAATAAATAAATGTTTAAAAAAATTTTAAATAAGTAAATAAAAATAAAAAATAAGATATTATATCAGATTTGGAAATGCTGGACCTGTCAAGAAAGGAGAAATATTCAGTTCTAGTGTAGTAATTCCTTTAAAAAAGGAATGAACATTGACAGTTTTGTTTGTTCGAGATGACCAAAAAGAACTTCAGCCCCTGCATGGTAAGAGTGGGAGATGATTCACCCTGCCCTTTTTTAGGGAGGCAGCATGACATTGTGGTGAGCACATGGACCTTGGAGTCACAGAGACAATGCCAGCTGTGTGAGCTTGATGAAGTCATTTGGCCTAACATTTAATTCACTCAATGCAAATTGGAGAGAATAATGCCTGTATCACCTCAATTGTTGTAAATATTAAGTAAGGTTCTATGTATCTCCCTAGTACATGGTAGGCACTCACTAAATGGTTGCTTTTTATTTGACATAAAAACTGGGAGTTAGAACGGGTAGATAAAAGACCTAGACTTATGTACCCAAGGGACCCTTTTCTGTTTTCATTGTTCATACTATATACTTTCAAGTCAGTTTCTTAATATAGGTTATGATGCTTTTTGGCTTTCTGGAATGATTATTCACCAGGACAAGAGATACAGAAGTTAGTTATTAAGATCCCCATTTGGGACCTTGGAGAAGTGAAGCTCCCTGCGTGAGATGAGCATCCCAAGGTCAAACATCTGGTTAATTGTGGACCCAGGTCTCCTAACTCCCATCTACCATCCACCACCCCCAGCCCCAGGATGCATTGGCTGCATCGCTCTGTTTGTCTTCTAGAGGCTACAGACCCTAAAAATCCTGCTTCAGTCACTAGCAGGCATACATGGTGAAAGAGTAAAGAGAGAGTCATTTGGGAGGAGAAAATTAGAAACAGAGGATTATAAGTGCATTTCTCTGCTGAGAACTTTTGGCTGTCAAGCCAGGGAGTCCTTTTCTGTTAGCGTTCATTTACCAGGTGATCCTTACTGTGGCTGCTGTGTGAAGGAGGGAAGTTCTTGGCCATCATCAACACAGTGATTTACTCAGCAGCTCACAAGGAGCTGGAGATGCAGTGTTTCTCTACAACACCATTTTCCCCCTTTGACTGTTTGTTTTCCCCTCTGAGTATCCTAAGACCTGAATTCTAAGACCTTTACTAGTTACTTTATCTAGTAAATTTTGATAGATAAACACAGACGTGGGAAAGTGACTGGGGTGTCAGGTTTCTATTTCTCTAATGATTATCTTTGTTTGCTTAAACAAATCACCCGATCTAAATCTCAGTGTTTTTTCTCTCTGTAGAGCAAGGACACTAATATCCAGTCCACAGACCTCACTGAGTTATTGTTTGAAATATATCCCTAGCTAATCTACGTTATGCTGTATTAGGAGAGGGGAACGTCTAAATTACAGAATCGCATTACAGTTCTGCTTTGGTTTCGTGTGATGGTAACCTGAGATACTCCTTGGGTTAGGAATTCCACCTATACGCCTGAGCATGAAGTGCCATGCAAACACCCAGAATAGGTTCCAGTTTTCAAGTAAGAGATCTGGGTTGCTGTCCAGACTCCGATTCTTCTTGGCTGTCTGTGTGTAGTCAATCATGCAATTTCTCTGAACCTCAGTTTTGGTCTTTGAAGTGTCAAAGTAATAATGGTAGTAACTATTATTAATGAATAGTGCACAAGTAGTAACTAGTAATAATAACTATTAGTAACTTAGATGTGCTTAGGACACATGTAAGCCCTTGAAAATATTAGTCACATTTTCCTTGTCATTTGCATCAATGCCATCTACATTTCGATGGTGTATCTGACTTGCTTTCATACATGTTTCTCTCACATCTAAGAGTGGTTATTTGGTCCAGGTGAAAGAAATATCTTTTCAGTGCTTTTTGCTAGGATCTTGCCGGAAGCACATCAAGGTGGCCTCGTTGCTCGATTGATCCAGTGAGCATGATATTTGACTGGCAAATTAATGAGTATCTCTGAATGTTTTGGTGAGAGCTCTGACTCAGTGCTGTTTGGTTCCCACTAACTAGGAAATTGATCTGTAAAATGAGCTAATACTAATTTTTTAATGTTTATTTTTGAGAGAGGCAGAGCTTGAGTGGGGGAAGGGCAGAGAGAGAGAGGGGAGACACAGAATCCAAAGCAGGTTCCAGGCTCTGAGACATCAGCACCGACCCTGGATATGGGGCTCAAACTCATGAACCATGAGACCATGGCCTGAGCCCAAGTCAGATGCTTAACTGACTGAGCCACCTAGCTGTCCCAGGAGCTAATATTAATTTCAGACATTTATTTCTACTACCGCTTTGTGGGAAGTTCTTGCTACGTATCATTTTATTTAATCATTAGAACATTACTGACAGAGAAAATTATCCCATTCTTCAGAGAAAACACTTAGGTAAATAACTTTTGAAAATAATGGTGTGTGTGTGTGTGTGTGTGTGTGTGTATGTGGGTGTGTTGTGACTGAGTGAATTAGGCATGTTCACCCAGATGGTTGAAATAAATCAACCACTCAAGAAGAATCAATTCACCCCTGCCTTATATATAACCCTTCGCTTGGTGGTGTCAGAAATATAGAAACATGTACAACATTGTCCCTACCTTCAAGGAGATTAAAGTTCAAATGAGAAGGCATGATGAACATAAATGCAATGATTGGTGAGCAAATGTGATGTACAAGTAAATAGAAGAGAATAAGCATTCCTGAAGTCTAGCAATAGTCTCATATGCCTATAAACCTATAACAGAGATGTGAAATTGCATCAGTAGCTCCATAGATCTTATTCAAGAGCACATATTTTGTGCTAGATGTTTTGAGGAATATAAATCTATATGAAGTCTATTCGTTATCTTTAAGAAACAATCTGGTGGAGAATATGAAGGGATAGCCACTATAAGGTAAGGTGATAGGGATGTAATATTATTGGTCCAGTCAAGCAGCCAAGGTAGTGATGGATGCACACTTTGTTGGTCACGGGGTGAGTCATGTATGAATTTGGTCTTCACCTGGCATTGAAGAAACAATAGAATTGAGGCAGAAAAGGGGAAAGATTTATATAGAAAAATAAGGCCTGGTTTTATTCTGCATAGACTGATTCAGACAAAACAGAGGGTTCCTTTTGGCAGAAATGAGAGAAACTGAGAGGTAGGGAAGATAGGTGACAAGTGGCTTTGAATGACATAAATGGATGTTATACTTCATAGATATTCATAGATATTTCATAGAAATTCATATTTAGGATAGGATGACAGAAGATAGAACCAGACATGGAAAGTGATACTTTAGACAGTGAGATACTTTTGATGAGCTTTTGGATGTGTTTGAGTGTGTGTGTGTGTGTGTGTGTGTGTGTGTGTGCGGGTGTGGGTGTGGGTGTGGGTGGGTGTATGTATGTGTGTGTGTGTGTGTGTGTGTGTTGTGTGTGTGTTTGAGTGAATTTTTTCCCTTATGAATTTTCACATTAATCCCTTAGTCATAACACCTGTACAGATACTATTTTTCTGGTCTTGTATATATTTTAGTTTATTTTTTACATAGTTCTAATCATGGTATATTCACAATTATGTATTTTCCCTTTTCTAATTCATATAATAGACACTTCTTACATGTAACTAAATACTCTGCAGAAGGTTTTATGTAAGGTGGGCATAGTGATTGCGTAGTCGGTCCAATTTGCAAATGGTAGCTTTAATCAAGGTATATATTTAAATTGTAGAGGTTTAATAATGTTCAATATTAACGTGACTTACAACATCTGGGAAATTGGTTTGCAGTTTCCAAAGATTTCCCTGAAGCTCCTTGTTCCATTAGTCAAGTGGAAATGTCATAACTAAATAGTCACTCAGAGTTTTGTCGATATCTTTCTGGGCTCAGTGGATGATATGTGACCTGTCGCACATGAGGGATTCTCTATGGGCAGGGATATAGCCTACAACCCAGGAAGGAATGAGGTATTATTCCAGGGGGTCTTCCTGTGGGCTGCCACTGCCGCTTGGACAAGGCACAGACATAGAGAAGTCAGTCTACTGCCTGTTAGATTTGTAGGGCTCTGAAAGGCCAATTTGCTGGGATTAACAGAGGTCTGGCTTAATAAATGTGTCTGCTTGCCTAATAGATTTAGCAAATGAACCTTACAATACTTGATTTAATTTAGCATTGTGCACCAGGTATCGGTGGCCAACAAGGAATTCAGGAATCCTGTTGAGTGTTCCAGGTTTGCAAGGAAGGTGAAATCAGCCATGATGCCATGGCAGTTGATGAAAAATAAAAGCAATTTGGAAAACATAATTAGCTCCTGCTTCTTCCCTAGTATGGAAGCCTGTGGTCTGCCATCTGGGGACCCAGTGTTCCCATTCAGCACTATTTGCTGTGACTCAGAGCCCTGACTGGCTGGTAGGATGGCACATTCTCTCCCACCACAGATGGCCTTCCCTTTGTCCTGCAGCCCTGCACCCTTGTTTGGCCCCTGGATCTCCTGGGGAAACATCCAGATGGAGAGATCAAATATGTAGGGACAAGAGGAATTTCACCACTCTCAAAAGAGATGCCTTTGCCTGGCAGATTACAGCTACCCAAGTCTAAGGCTACAGGATTGTGTAGAGAAAGGAAGGCGGCAAATAGACCACTGAGAGCTGAAGAAGATGACATGGAAGTAGTGAACATTTCAGGAAGAGACAACTGTTAAGGGAGAAAAATGCCTGGTGATGGAAGGTGGGAAGGTGATAGCTGAGGGTAGAGAATCAAAATGGAGGACAGTGGAATATAGCCATGGTTAGAGAGAGTCAGTCATTTATGGAGTCAGGAAAAGTAAAATCTCATTGGCTCTTCCTTTCATATCTTCTCTCCCAACATTTTATTATGGAAAACTTCAAATATACACTAAGGTTGAAATAAGTTTACATTGAACATCCTTACACCTCCCATCTGTAGTCTACCTTCACATTTACTATGCTTGTGTTATCACATGTCTGTCTATCTGTTCTATCCATCCATCCATCAATCTTAATTTTTTGACTGATGTCAAATTTTAGACACCAATATACTTTGTCCTCAATGCTTAGGCTTGCAAGTCATTAACTAGAGTTCAGTATTTGCTTATACTTTTCTCCCCATGGTAGTGTGAAATGTATCAGTATGAGATACACAGGTCTGAAGTATGCACTTTCTGAGTTTTGACAAGCACGTTCACATGTAACTCAAACTCCTGTCAAAATGTATTACCATCACTCCAGAAAGTTCTCTCATTTCTTTTCTCAGTCAATACCCTGATCCCCCAAACCAATCATTATTTTCTTTTCCATCATGGATTAGATTTGCCTGTTCTAGAACTTCATCCATATGAATTCCTTTCTGTAAGGCTTCATTCATTTCTTATAGCTTTGGGATTTATCCATACTGTTGTATGTATCAGTATTTTTTGCCTTAATGTTTATTGTGTGAATATGCTATGGCATTTTTATTATTTTCCTATTTGTGAATTCCTGGGCTATTTTCATTTTGGAGCTATAATGAATAAGCTTCCATAAAATTTTTGTTTGTGGACATATGTTTTCTTTTCTCTTGACTAAATTCTCAGGACGGCAATTGCTAAGTCATAAAACAGAAAATGGTACAACTACTTTGGAAAAACTGTTGCAATTTCTTATAAAAATAAACTTTTTCCTAAGTGGTTATGTCATTTCACATCCTACCAAAAAATGTATGAGAGTTCCACTGGCTCTGCATCCTTAATATTTTATATTATAATTTTGAAAGAAAATTTAGCCATTCAGTTGGGTCTATAGTGGTGTCTCATTTTTATTCCAAAAACTATGACTAGGTAATGAAGCAAGTGAAGATTTCCTAACAGATAAGATTCAATGAGTTGACCAGTAGGGACTAGAAAGTTTGCCCAAAGCCATTCATTGATCCTCTATATTCTGCTTGCTGAATAGGCGCTCACATCTCTTCCAACATAAAGCTTTCATTTAACAGATAAAGAACTAAGGCCCAAAATGGGGACAAACTTTGCCCAAGGTTACTTATTACAACAGTAATTTAATAAAGCCAGAGTTGAGTTTCAAATCTTTGTTCTTCTTACACTAGAGATGGCAACTCTGTGACATACATATTGTCTTTCCGTAGTTATGGCCAACATTGGTATATTGAACTCAACTTGACTTTAGCTTCCTTCTCAACACAGGACACTAAACAGACACCATCTGCCCATGGGAGTTGACATAACTCACAGAACCTACTTGCAACTGATTCGTTGTTTAATTCAGAAGGCCGTACCCTTGTGTATATCGTTGCTGAGCCTTAGAAATACTTGAACTCTGGGATATGCCCTTAGTTAAAGGAAAGAGTATATCTCTTTCTATAATCTCTCCTTTCTTTCCCATAGCAAACAAAAAGGAAAGTGTGTCAAAAGCTTAGGGCAGTATCTCTAATCTTGCCCAATTCCAGCTTTCAGCCTCATCATAAAATAATGGAGGTACAGAATTATATTTTTATTTTATTTTATATTTTATTTTATTTTATTTTTAATGTTTGTTTTTCAGAGAGAGAGAGAGACAGAGTGTGAGTGGGAGAGGGGCAGAGAGAGAGAGAGACACAGAATCAGAAGTAGGCTTTTTAAATTTTTGTTTTATTTTATTTTTTAAAGTTTTAATTTAAATTCTAGTTAATTAACATACAGTGTAATATTAGTTTCGAGTGTACGACACAGTGATTCAACACTTCTGTGTGTTACCTGGTACTATCACAAGTGCACTCCTTAATCCACATCACCCATTTAACCCCACCTCCCCACTTCCCTTCTGGTAAACCATCAATTGGTTCTCTGTAGTTAAGAGTCTGTGTCTTGGTGTGTCCCTCTTTTTTTTCCCCTTTGCTCATTTGTTTTGTTTCTGAAATTCCATACATAAATGAAATCATATGGTATTTGTCTTTCTCTGACTGACTTATTTAACTTAGCATAATACTTGCGGCACATTGGTAGTCTGTCTGACTCCAGAATTTTAAAGCAGAAGAAATCAAATTATATTTCAGAGGCCCACTTGAATATTCTGAGCTGAAAAGGAATTTCAGTCTTTCAGCAGAGACACTGTCTGAAAGCTGCATCTTTGAGCCTCTGCAGGGCCCTGGCATACACATCTAGGCCATGTTTTGTTAAAAGTGCATGAGGGTGCTATGTAAGTGCTGGCCCACACCCACCCCCTTAAAGAGGTGCTCTATGCATCTCCAGCTGACTACATTCTTGGTCCCCATCCCATTGCTGTCCTGCCACTCAGAAAGGAGAGGGAGTCTGCTCATCTGTGCTTGTGACCTCTCTTTAAGAGCTGCCTTATAGCAGCCTTCTACTGTTCTGTCTTACCTTATAAACAACAGGAACTTGTAAAGGCACAGGCTTGAGATGACCACTGAATAATGACTCTTCAATCTCAGGACCTGCATTATTCTCTTCAATAAGCACCTGCTTTTATCAAGATCCTAATTCACAGGAAAATAATATAATTATTCTGTTTCTCTCTATTCTTGGGAAGCCCCCATATGTTACAAAAATAAAGCAGAAAAAAATAACTAAAATGGTCATAAATATGTATGTTTATATATTTTCCAACCTATGTAAAATGCTAGCAGTGCTTGGCAATGGAAAACACAGAATAAAGCAAAAAGCCAGTGACCTGACCACTCATCCAACAGACATATATATTCTGTATGAAGGCGATGTGCCATGGATAGAGATACAGAAGGAGGAGGTTACAGAAGTAAATAAAATGTGATCCTTCCCCCCCCCCCCACTGAAAGGTCTTATAGTCCAATGGAATATAGGAGAAAATGCAAGTGACACAGAATACTGGAGAAGAGAAATAAATGATCTATTCCTAGAGCCAGCTGGAATAGCTTACAAATGTTGCTTCTACTTTGCTCCTGGAGAAGGAACAGAGTGACATACAAAATCCGGAGTGTCTAGTCTTATCTTCATCTTTCAGGATTACATGTTACAATATATTTCAAGGATATTAATGCTCTTTCTGGATACTGGGTATAATCCCAGGTTTTGGAAGCTACAGAAAGTGATTTTCTTTTTCCCTTTTCAAGTGAGGATCGCTTGGGGATACACAAATACTATGCAGATTTGTGTCAGTATGAGATTTATAAGAAAGGAAGAAAATCTGCTATCTCACAGAGGACTAAATGGGTATTTCTACTCTTATCTTTTAGCCCCTCATCACCCTGGATAGCAGCATTTCCTTCACCTTCCTGGCAGAGGGAACCAACACCATCACTGTGCAGGTGGCTTCTGGGAATGCCCTTATTCAGGACACAAAAGATATCGCTGTTCATGGTAAGCCCGAAAAATAGTTCTGAAATGCGCCCTCCTGCCCAACCAATCCCCTCTGCTCACCCTGATGGCGATCCCTGCCTGCTTTGGAAATTCCCCAGGCCAGGGGAAAACTTATGTAGGTCAAGTTTTCCAAACACAGTTTCTACCTTGTTCCTGAATAGACACTGAGGTTATAAGAGAAACTGGCACAAATGGGCATGGAAAAGCCCTTCTTATTTCCCTAGAAGTATGTGTACCACATCTTGACAGGGGTCTCATTAGACAAAGACATATCGTAAGTTTAAGGACACCAAGCTAGAAAGACTATCATAGAATCATCTAGATCTGATGTCCTCCTGAAGGATCTACAGCATGAATTCATCACCTACCCTTTGTGACCATGGGCACCTGTGATTTCAAAGGAAGAGTCATGGTCCCTGACATTGCAGAACTCATAGATCAGTTACTGAGAAGAACTACACATAATTAACTGTTGGAAATTCTATCATCCTTGGCTGCAGAGGCTCAAAAACAAGGCTAAGAATATGAGGGCAGAGCTAGAAAAGAGAGTGGTAAATGGGGCCACCATCCTGTTCTCAATCTTGGAGAACCATTCCTAACTACTGAATCTATTTTAAATATATTTTGCTTCTAGCACCATCCCACACAATCTCCCCCAGGTACCTAAAGACTGCTACTATACCTGGGGTTTTCTAAAAGGTTGTACTAAGGTACGTGGTCCTCTGACTCGGACCATATTTCTTCAGCCTCAATTCAGATGAATGCCTTTTCCTATATCTCTGCAAACTCAATACTCTGGCTCTCTCAACAGGCATCTGGAAGCCGTTTTAAGCAAACATTTTTATTGAATTGTGCATTTTTAAGGTTTTATTTTAGAGAGAGAAAGAGAAAGAGAGAGAATGAACATGAGCCAAGGAAGGGGCAGAGGGAGAGAGAGAATTCCATGCAGGCTTCACACCCAGTGTGGAGCCCCACACAGGGCTCAATACCAGGACCGTGGGATCATGACCTGAGCTGAAATCTAGAGTCAGATGCTCAAGTGACAGAGCCACCCAGGTGACCCTAATGAAGTGTAAATTTAATGCAGATGAGTACATAGATCATAAGTGTCTAGTTTCATGACTTACCACAATGTAAGCAGACCTGTGTACCCACCAGCCAAGTCAAAAAACTGAACATGATCAACACCCTACACGCAGGGTTTCAGTCTAATCCCCTGATGCAGTTTTTAGGAGGAAGGTCACAAGAACTGAGGGAGGGCAAGTGACAAGTTTCCATTTAACGAAGCACAGTTTGAAAAATGCTTTATCGTTGGCCCTACATGATATCGCCAACAATAGCAAATGTCTCCTTCTTCTGGGATTTCATACTTATCTTTCTTTTTAATTCAGATGCTAGCAACTCTTCCCTGGTAGGAGCAAAAATCCACTTCTATTCACCAAGTCCCACCTTCTTTTCAGAAGCCAAAAAACATGCTGATTAGAAGGGATTTTAGCTGAGGCCACATGAAAGACTGGACCTTTTCCCTAAAGCACAGTGATCATGCTCTCTGCTAATCTGCTACCCCTCTTTCAACCCCACTCACACACCCTCTCTCCTTGTAGAATACTTCCAGTCCCAACTCTTGTCATTCTCTCCAAACCTGGATTACCACAATCCTGACATTCCTGAGTGGAGGCAAGATATTGGCAATGTCATCAAGAGAGCTCTGGTTAAAGTAAGTTGGTTTTATCTTTGCTTACATGTTAGTATATAAAGAAAAAAACCAAATGGTCTGGTCCAGAATCAATTTTCATGGATTAAAACCACCATTATAGTTATATAAGAATTCTCTCTCTGTAACAAGAGAGATAAGAATGAGGAGGGTAAAACAAGGATGGAGCTAAGTGAGAATAGGGGAGGAGAGACAGAGACAGGAAGAGTGTCTGAGGATGGGAATTGACCCTGTCTGTATACTGAACTTTTCTAAGACAAGAGCTTGACCCCTTTAATGAACTAATGGACGCTGCGATCATTGAGTCTATACAGACTCACTAGGCTTGTTCTTTGACCATCAGGGGTTTTCTTGACCAGATATTTGGACTCACAAGACTATCATTAGCTATATGTGACAATCATGAGCCTACAAGCCAGAAAAAAGAACATACCTTCAGGGTAATAGAGTTCTAGATGTAACTCAAGGTCAAATTGGTCATAGAGAGCTTTGAAAGGGTTTTGTTAACCCTTTGCTCAGAACTGTACTAGAACATGGGTTTTCAAATGCAGAGATAAGTCTAACGTGATTAGTTCTATGGCAGAGTCATGGTCGGCATTGCAAAAGAGCAGGAAGAAAAGGAGGAGTCACACTCTCCGGGAAAATGCAGGATTAGCACCTTATTTGTGATTTAATAAATACTTGAGAGCTAATTAGAATGGTCTTTGCAGGGAATACTTGAACTCTGTTTTAAAGAGCACATGATGGTTAGCAGAGATGGTGTGGTATCTTTCAGGTAGAATGAACAGTATGTGCAAGGCCATGGACTATTGAAAGAGTGGAGGATATTGGGGGAAATTATAGAGTTTAGTGTAGCCAGTCTGTAGGCTGTAAGGCGAGTGTGACTAGACTTGAGCTAGGATGGTTAGGGTGGCTTGTAAAGCATCACAGAAGCTAAAAAGGGTCCAACATACATCTGGTAGGCAGTGGGAATTGGAAAAGATGTTTTATTATTCAAGCAAAAAATACTGACAATAGATTCATTTATATTCAGACACTCATTCTGGTAACAGTCAGAGGTTGGGCTGCTGAGGTAGGAAGTGAATAGGTTGGGGAAGAGATTTCACAAAAGATGACCAGTTACAAGAGTACCATAGTTCTCTAGACCAGAGATAACAAGATCCCAAGGAGGAAAGATTCAAAGGCCACTTAGGAAGTTGAACAGTAGAATTGATGACGAATAGAATATAGTGTGAATGAGATGGAAAGAGAAGCTATCTGATTCCCAGAGGAGGGGGAGATGGCCTTGCCCTTAGGCCATGGAGGAGAAAAATGCTTGAGGAACGGTAGTAGTATGATCCTGTATGTGAGTTTGGAGCACATGAGTAGTAGTTGGGTGAGATAACCAGAGAGTTGAAAATATGGATCTGAAGGTCAAGTGCATGTTCCCCCTGAAGGCAGAAATGTGGAGCAGAGACTGTGGGGGTGATTAGGCCTCCCAGGGAGTGGGAGACAGGGCAGACATGAATGCCAATGCTCACTAAGTCAGAGGAGGACCATCCAGGGAAAGACCTGGAGAATGAGCTGACTGAGAAAAAAAAAAAGAAGGAAAAGAGAGTGATTTAAGAGAGCATTCCTGTGGGGAGTTGTCAACCAGATGATCATAGAAAGGGATGAAAATGCCCCTGTTCTTGCGTGCCTATTGACTGTGAAACATCCGTAATTATGTTGTATTTTGTATGACTGTGTTTATTAAAAACATACTAGCTTTTTAATAAATGACTTGGTAATAATAATAATAAATAATAATCAGACATGTTGGTTGATACCTGGGTCTTAAATCTCATGAGGGTCTATCCCTCAAGTGTCCCTTTGGATGAGATTAAGTGAATCTAGGCAGATAGCTCCTGAGTCCCTCCAAGGTTGCTAATTGACTGATACCCCCTGAGACCACTGTTCCCTGGAGCAAAGGGTCAGCCCAGCCATGGGGTGATCCTCTGTGCTTTGCCCTTCACAATGGTCTCTGGAGACTTGCTTCCCCTGGCTGGCTGGGATGAGGCCTTCTTGCCCCATAGACTTGGACACAAAGGCTTTCAGTTACTTGGAGTTATGCATCCCAGCAGGAAACCGAGGCATCTGGCAAAGCCAGTTCCAAGGTATCCTCTGTGTTTGGTGGAATCTTCAGTCTTCTGATTGCTGCTTGTTAGTTTTCTGCAAGTTGGTGCCCTCGCTTTTTAATGTGTCCCTGGGAATTAACTCCAATCTGTGAGCCTAGTCCCAAATAGGAATCAGAGCTGAGCAGATGGGAAAACAACTCCTCCCTTTCTGTTCAGTCTGGCGACTACTTACAAGTCTCTACTCTGTGCAAGCATCTTCAGAACAGTGAGCTAGTCCCAAAGATTCCCAGGAACGTCTGGGTTAACTTTCATAAGAACCTCTCAAGGAAAAGATTATACCTGCCAGATATACTCATGGCACAGCTGAGATGATCTAAGGCCTCAAGACATGGTAGACATGGTATCTGGAAGTGCATTGGAGTGAGAGGCTAACATGGAGAAGGTCACTTGCCAGTGGTTATAGTCAGGGGAGACTTCTTGGAGGAGGCAGATATTTCTGACAAATCAAAAACTACCTTGTTTATGGGGCTCTTGGGTGGCTCAGTCGGTAATGCATCCAGCTTTGGCTCAGGTCATGATCTCACGGTTCGTGGGTTCAAGCCCCGCATCGGGCTCTGTGCTGACAGCTAGCTCAGAGCCTGGAGCCTGATTCAGAGTCTCTGTCTCCCTCTCTCCCTGACCCTCCCCTGCTCAAGCTGTCTCTTTCTATCTCTCAAAAATAAATTTAAAAAAACATAAAAAATATTTTTTAAAAAAACGACCCTATTTGAATTGGCAGCAGGAGAAGAGGTGTTCTAGATAAAAGACCCTCAGGAGACACACAGGAAAGAATAACCATACTCTTTTCAGCGGTAGGGGCAGCTCAGAGATTTTTCTCTTCAGGAATTTTTGCCTCCAGACAGGCACTTAATTTTAAGATTTTAGTAATATTCTCCTTTTATTAAACACTCAGGAATAGGAAAAGTTTCTCTCATAATCTCAGTTTCTTACAATTTTTAGTATTTTAGTTTGCTTTTTTACTCCTTACATTTTTATTTTTATAGGGTTGTAACCAAGGAAATATAAGGAAATATATCAGAATGCAGCCCTTATAAGTGGTTTTCCACATTGGTTGACTGCACTAATTATCATCGTAATGGTAAAATAGCATTCTGTACCATTATTCTTTTTTTTTTTGGAATATTTGAGTTTTTCTCCCTTTATTTGCTATTACAAATAATGCTTTTCTTCCTGTATGTGGCTTTTTCCATATTTTGGATCATTTCCTTAGGACAGACAACCCCAAGTTACAGTTACCAAATGAATGGTCTGAATATTTTTATGGCCTTATAGTAAGCCTTTTGAAAAGCAAATCGGCCAAGTGAATTGATTTTTAGGGCTGGCAGCAACAAATAAGGGAGCCTCTTAAGCGTCACCCATATTAGTGGTTTTAACTTAATAAAAGAAATCCTGCTTTTGTAAGTGAAAACAGGGTTGCTTGGCTTGTTTTTTTTTTTTTTAATTTGCATTTCTCCACGTTTGCCTGTAACCTCTTATTCCTTGTTTGCATTCCATGTCCATATTTTCGCCAGAAGCTCTAGTCCTCTCAGTGCAGAAAAATAGAAAATAGGGAGAGAAGCTTTAGCCAATGATCCCAGCAAACAATATTTTGAAAATCATCATAGTATTTTAGTTTCAGTAAAAAATGTAGTTAAGAGCCCGAGGAGATAGTGAAATTAGTAATAGCACTTCTAAGCGGGAACAGAAAGAAAGCCTGGAGGAATACTGGAATGTGTGCCTAAACTGCTGTGTTTAAAAAACACATGTGAGGGGCACCAGGGTGGCTCAGTCAGTTGTCAGCCTTCGGCTCAGGTCATGATCTCACTGCTTGTGATTTCGAGCCCGGCGTTGGGCTCTCTGCTGACAGCTCAGAGCCTGGAGCCTGCTTTGGATTGTGCGTCTTCCTCTCTCTCTTCCCCTCCCCTGCTCACGGTCTATCCCCCTCTCAAATAAATAAATAAATAAATAAATAAATAAAATTATAAAACAATTTTTTAAAAGTGAGCCTTATTTCCACGTTGCACTCTGCTCCTGGCCTGGACCTGGGGAGGCCGCTGCTCCAGGGCTCCACTCTGTGGTCTGAACCTCCCTGCAGGTGACCGGCGTCCCGGTGGACCAGATCCTGGTTGCCGTGTTCCCTGGTCTTCCCACTTCTGCAGAGCTCTTCATCCTTCCCCCCAAGAACTTGACGGAGAGGAGGAAAGGCAACGAAGAGGATCTGGAACAAGTAAGTGACAGGACACTCAGCCAGGACGCTTGCCTGCCCCCCACAGTCTGAGGGCACACAGTGACACTTCCCCGCTAGCAGCAGAGGGAGTTTTCTCCCGTGGGCCAGGTAGCCCCTGAGTCTGTGCAGACCCCTCGTGGTGGTGCGGAGCAGTCAGCTCAGCCAGGCCCGGAATTACCGCGAGTGCACACAGACTGGAACGTTCCGCGCGCAAGAAGGGAAATTGTCCCTGGCAGCACTCGTTCCAACAGTTGGCATCCCTGCAGACTTACTCGGGTCTCCCACTCGGTGACCTGCTCTGGGGAAGACCCAGGAGGGAGAAGGAGGAATTTGAGTTTCCTTTTCTATTTCTGGGAAAATGTGCTTCTTGTCCTTGAACATCCTGGTCAATCTAAGTTCTTCAGAATAGACAACGAATCACTTCTAACCATGGTTCTGTGGTGAGAGTTAGATTGCTTTATCTTGCTTTGACTAAGGAAAAAGCGTGTCTGAAAGGATGGTTGTTTACTATCCTCATCAAAAGGGCATGTGGCTCCTGTGATGGGCACACCGTTCTTGAAGTAAAGAGGCTGGTTATCCCTCTCTCACCATTTCCCCCTGGCTTCCGGTGACACTAGGGAGAAGTAAATACAAGTGAGAATAGGTGTGCCTGAGTGGCTCATTCCGTTAAGCGTCCAATTCTTGGTTTTGGCTCAGGTCATCATCTCACGGTTTGTGAGATCGAGCCCTAGGTCAGGCTCTGAACTGGCAGTGCAGAGCCTACTTAGGATTCTCTCTCTCTGCTCCCCGCCCCGCTCATGCTTTCTCTAAAAAATAAATAATTTTTTTGAAAGTGAGAATGGGGCTTCTAAACATCAGCAGGAATCACACGTTTGCTCCCACATGAGGACATCTGTGTCCCTGTGTGACTCACCTGGCCATCCCCTCCCGCCACAAGGCCCTCCACAGTCATCCTCCAGCAGCACAAGGTCCAGAACGATCCATTTCTCTGTAAAACGCAGCAGATCCTTGCCTTGTAGGGCTGCCTATCGAAGGTGGCCAGAAATAAATTCAACTTCTCAGTGCATACATCACTTTTACAAGACCTCTTTATTCTGAAATAGCAAGTGGCATGTGTGAACTATATTTGGAAGCTACAATATCCATCCATTTAGATAAATAGGTAATTACGGTGATGAATAGCAGCTGTGATATTAAGGCGCGTACAGCCAGATAAGAGTTAGGGACAACAGCCCAAGTCGGCCTCGGCTTTCATGTGGGAATTACAGAGTGATTAAATCGATGTTATGTGTTCCGAGACTTGCTGGGGAAAAGTAAAGAGGAAAAATTATCCCATAAAAAGCAGGCAGCCTCTGCTTTGATGTCTGCCTTCTTTTGTCTCCAAAAGAGGAAAAGCAGAGGAGAGGGCTGGGGACATATATGCCTGCCTTAGTCCTGGCAGAGGCGTCTCTGCCCGGTGTGTGTTACTTCATTAGATTAAAGAACTAATAATGGATTGACTTTTTTTCATTGTAAACCATAATAGGTCATGCTACAGTGAGTTAGAAAGGCATGGATGAAAAAGCGCCGGGCCAGGAATTGAATGAGACATCCATGTCTGTTATCAACTGTAATTCACTAAGTAACTTTGGACATACTTCTCTCCATCTCACTCTCCTCTCCAGCCCAAGTGAATACCACCAACTACATCGCTGGTCTCACAGGGCTCCAAGGGCTGTGAGAACCAAACTAATGAAAGTGTCCCTATATCCTGTCTTCTCATGGAACATGGCCACTGTTTGCCGATTGATCTTGGTTTCTTACTCCATAGGGAGCATTGTCTCATTTCATGTCTTCCTGTGCACCTCTCTCTCTCTCTCTCTCTCTCTCTTACAGATAGTAGAGATGCTGTTTAATGCTCTAAACCAAAACTTGGTTCAGTTTGAGCTGAAACCAGGGGTTCAAGTCGTTGTGTATGTCACACAGCTGACATTAGGTGAGTGCCTGCTGGGATCTGGGGAGAAATGGGTGTGGTGATCTGTTACCTGAGAAGAAAAGAAAGGAGATAATTAGCAGACCCTTCTCCACAAATCCCTGAAAATAACTTTGTGGGCAGAGCTCTTTTGTGTAGTGATGGTTACAAAAGATTAATCACATCTTTCTTGGGGCTTCCTGTTAAGGTGGCAAGAAGACTTAATTAGAAGTGGCTTTGCTGTTGAATCCCTGGATGACCTTGGGGAATACCTACTATGTTCTTAGGCTTTGATGTGGTTGGTTGGCTGGTTGGCTGGTTGGTTGGTTGGTTGGTTGGTTGGTTGGTTGGTTGGTTGGTTTTTAATCTGCCATGGTCAAAATTATATGGGATAGTCCTCAGGGATTCTTAATTTCTATGATTCTCTAATTCCATGAATCTTGGTTGGGAGTCCAAGATTAAAAAACCATTTGATTTACATCTGGTAAGTCTAAGTGGATACAGAGATCAACTCTAGCAATTGATTTATAAAAGGAATTTGAAAAGGCATGTCTGCTGGGTATCCACTGCTGGCTCTCTGGGAGGGCCTATTTGCTAAATATCCTTTATGAATATAAGACTTTGCAGATGTATAGGTTCCAGATGTGCCCACTCTGCAGTGTTTTAGCAGAGGAGTGTAGAGGAGGAGAATGAAACCCTGCATCAGTATTTAATCGAAGGTTCCCAATGGGCCACCCATCATTATGTTGACAGGCACTCAGGCTAAGAGAAAGAGCATTCAAGCCCTTCTGCTCCCCTTAGCTAGATACACATTGCTCAGTTTACACCAAGAACAGTAAATTTCCCCAGGTGGAGTGCAGGAGTTGACTTGTCCTGAGAAGCTGTGATTGAGGATACTATTCTCATCTTTGAAGCCAAGCTTCCTGTGCGCAGATAACACACAGGGCAGGGCAGTTGGAGATTGGATATAAGGATGAATGTCAGTTGGACTATTTTCTCCAATATGATCTCCCTCCATGTAGTAGCTTCCAAGTGAGCCATCTGCCTTTATCTCCTAGCTCCGTTGGTGGACTCTGGTGCTGGGCACAGCAGCTCGGCCATGCTTATGCTCTTGTCGGTGGTGTTCGTCGGCCTGGCCGTGTTTTTGATCTACAAGTTTAAAAGGTATGTGCTACTATTACTCAGTGTTGATGTTGGGGCTAGCTTCTTGGGAGCCGATTCTTCCTATAACCAGCATTCCTGCACTCGTCCTGAATATGTGAAATTGATCCTCTTTGAAGCTTTGTTTGGCACTGGGGGAAAGCAGGAATGGTTGAGGGTCCAGGAAGGAATAAATGGGTTTAAGAATCTGAACTCGATCCAATTTATAGATATATTGAGTTTGGAAAGTAAGGGATAGCCTATGAATTTTTTTTTCTCTTCAAGAGAAGTACAAAGGTTTTTTAAACCTCACCTAAATTTCTAAAGTAAAGTCTTAGTCATTCAGATCTGTTCTACAGCTTAACACCCCATTCAGGGTGGTTAAACCGACAAAATGACAAAATGCAGCAGAAATCTGGTGCACACATGCACACACACACACACACACACACACACACACACACACACACTTGTTCTTATCTTGTGTTGCAGCTACCTGGTCTCTGTAAATTTGCATGCTAAAAATTCTCAATCTTTACCCTGTACCTCTTTTTCATGTTTCTAAAGGGCAACTGATCAGGAAAACCAAATTCCACATGTATTCAGATGCTATTTTTGAAGGCCACAGGAGAGGTGACATAGCAGGATACTTATTAAAACATAAAATTGAAATCAATAATGCTGTACCATTGTTTGAATAATGTAATACTTCTATCAAAAGGTGTCCTGGTTAAGAGCATGAACTCTGAGATCAGACAGACCCAATTTTTACTTAGCATTTGTAGCTTTGGGCAATTGAATTTGCCTCTCTAAGCCTTGGTCTCTTTATCTGTAAAGTGGAAAAAACAATGATACTTAGTAGGCTTGCTCTGTAGTTGAAATGTAATAATATCTATACCTAGTACATACTAAATAATCAAAAACGCTAAACTATTATAGATAACAGAGAACATGCCTTCCAAAGGTGCCTTTTGTGTCACCAACCTGCCCATGGTTGGCTCACAAAAGATTGCATCAGTGGCATAGAGAAATGCTTCATAGAAATACTGGGTAAGTGAAAATATCATTAGTTATTCTGAAAGCAAAACCTAGTTCTGAGAGTCTTTCTAGGCCTGGAAGGTAATGCTTTTAGATTTTGAACAAAATCAGCAATGCAGGTGGTTGGCTCCACCCTCTCCCACGGCCCTGTTAAGCTACTCTCTAGGGGATTCCTCAGGCTTAAAAACACCAGTTTCACTCAACACACATCTTGGCAGGAATCCTTCAACACCCTCCACCAGAAGGACAGTGGACAGTGAAGTTTACCTTCCTACCCAAAGGGTAGACCAGTATGTGAGTCAGGGCCTCTTGGATCAAGACATGTCAACCCACCTGCCCGTGTTTCCTTTGAAGAAGGGAACAAACCTTCATATCACAAGTAAAGAGAGAGGCGCCTGGGTGGCTCAGTCAGTTAAGCATCTGAGTTCAGCTCAAGTCTTGATCTCACGGTTAGTGGGTTTGAGCCCCATGTAAAGCTCCACTTTACAGATAAAGAGACCAAGGCTTAGAGAGGCAAATTCAATTGCCCAAAGCTACAAATGCTAAGTCAAGCGCTGTGCTGACAGCTCAGAGCCTGGAGCCTACTTGGATTCTGTGTCTCCCTCTCTCACTCCTTCAAACATAAACATTTTTAAAAATTTTTTTTAATGTTTTATTTTTGATACAGAGAGAAACAGCACGAGAGGGGGAGGGGCAGAGAGAGAAGGAGACATAGAACTGGAAGCAGGCTCCAGGCTCTGAGCTGTCAGCACAGAGCCCGACGCAGGGCTCGAACCCACAAACGTGAGATCTGACCTGAGCTGAAGCCAGAGGCTTAACCGACTGAGCCACCCAGGCGCCCCAAAACATAAATAAACATTTTAAAAAATTTTTTAAGTAGAGAGCAAAGATTCCATATAGAAACAGACTAGTCAGGGCAATACCCATTTGTGGATGTACTTCAGTTACATGCAAAGCACACTTTTATTCATCAAAGGATTTGCTTATGGGGAAGCCTTGTGGTTGCTAGAGCTTGAAGATCAATTAAACCAAATTTATCACCTTCTGGCTTCTAGAACTCCATGGTTGCTAGGACAAGGGCCAGTAGAAGTCCTACAAAAAGTATTTGTGTCAGGTATCTCCAAACTAAGGCAAGACCTCTCATGACTTAGGAAGTTTTCTGTTCTCATATAAATGCTGCTAAACTCCCTAGACATAAGCTTATGAAAGTAGGCACATCTAAATGTGTACGTTGGAGTTCTTGAATTTCTGCCAGGTAATGAAATCTCTGAAATATTCTAACTCTATGGTACCTAAATATCAGCCAACTCTTTTTGTGTCCCTGGCGGTGAATCATGTAGCAAAAGCTACAGGAAGTGAACACCACTCAAACTGGATAAACAGTAGAGTCAGTTAAGTGTAACCAATCATCAATTACCTTGTCTTTTCTAGCTTCCTTTTCTGGAAGTTTTCTTCCCAATGTTCAAGTCCTTTGGTTGAGGCCCTGTTGGATCTTGTTTTATTTCTTTGATCTTTTCTACCCACCCGCAAATCACCTGAAATTTGGAACTCCAGTGATGACTATATGGGAGATGCCTGGCTTCCTATCAAGTAAAGGTCAGGTTCTTATCTGTGATTCCCAGAGGCTCCTTTGTTTCTTTAATTACTGTCCAATAGAACTTTCTGCAATGATGAAAATGCTCCCTAAGGGGCGCCGGGTGGCTCAGTCAGGGTTAAGCGTCCAACTTTGGCTCGAGTCATGATCTCACAGTTCATGGGTTTGAGCCCTGAGTTGGGCTCTGTGCTGACAGCTCAGAGCCTGGAGCCTGTCTTCGGATTCTGTGTCTCCTTCTCACACTGACCCACCCCTGCTCACACTGTCTCTCTCTCTCTCTCAAAAATAAATTTAAAAAAATTTTTTTAATTAAAAAAAGAAAGAAAATGCTCCGTAATCTGTACTGTCCAATAAAGTAACTACTAGTATGACTGAGAAACTGAACTTTAAATTTTATTTAACTTTAATTAATTTAAATTTAACTATCTGCACCTGGCCAGCAAACATTGAGCACATTTAGAGAAAGGGCAGTTCTGTTTCTGTTTCCAGATCACTGACCATGCTGAGTTTTCAGACACGACACTTTCTCTGTGTAATCATCAGCATTAACTCATAAACCACCTATTCATTCCACAGACATTTACTGGGGGCTCGCCTTGTGTCACGCACTGAAAACAATCTCAGTGTCCCAAGTGGTCACTTCACAAGGAAAGGAGAAGAGAGCCACCATCAACCCCAAGCTTCCTGTTAGTAAATATCACCCTGTTTCTCACATTTGATCTTATCCTTGGATAGCTATCTTCTGTAGTTTTAGACAATGTTTTAGATGATGTAATTAGAAATCATTATCACCTGGCTTTTATTTTCTGAAACTTCTGCCTAACAAGACTTTATTTCTATATTGTAATTTCTTTTTTTGGTATTTATCCAAGAAAACTTTTGAGCTCCTTCCACAGGCTTCTAGGGCGTACAGTTGGAGCAAACAAAAACTGAGGTTTTTATGGGTGACTTGGGTTGATCCATCATCCTTCTCTTATTAAAACCTATATGGATGTGGAGGCGAAGACATGCCCCTAAATCTTTATTGTTCCCATTTCTTACCTGCAAGAATGGGGCTAGTCTCATATTCTCAACAGTCCTTGAAGTGCATCTGTTTAGAAATCAAAAGCAGTTTGACAGTTTTTTTTAATGTGCAAATTGCAACATAAAATTTTCCTTCCACTCATCTATTGAAAATGTTGAAAAAATATGCCTGTTGTTTGGAGATTGAAATAAAGTGAACAGTGTTTATAAGGGCAGATTTATCCAAATCCTCACAGGTATCACTAGGAAAGCAGGAAAAGGGGGAGGCAGTGAACTCTGGCTGCAGCTCTGAAGTCCACAGACTTGTGCTCTGAGGAATAGTTTGACTGGCTCCAATACCTAATAAATAGTACAGTTGATCCCAGCGTTCATGAGTAATATGTACTTTTATGATTAGAAGAAATCTAAGTTGTTAGGCTGCATTTCTATTTAGATAAGAAGAAAGTAAGAGCCAGCATGAATTTTTAATTACATGTATTTAGAGAGCTGGTGGTTTGCTGGCTCACATAGAATCTATTCATTAAAGGTTCTTGTAAATTATGTTAAGCTGGGTTAGACCAGTAGGAGTCACAAGGACACCTCTCAATGTATGTAAAGCAACCATTAAATAAATGAGAATTGAATGTAAAGGAGTGATAGAAACTGCCCATGTTTCATCCCTATTTTGGGGTCTTTCCTAATGAATTGGCTACAAGACAACCTTATTAAATGCCCACACTACCTTATTGGGGTTGGAGTGGGGTAGTTATTACAGAAGCTTGAAAATACCACTCCTTCGTACCAGGCCAGTAGAGTGATTCTCCTTTAGAAATGCACAGAACATTCTGGATTAGGGTGGGTGCCTTATGTCTTAAGTTTTAATAATATCATTGCCAGGGATTAGCTTCATGAAATGTCTGGACTTTAATCCAATTTCCCCATCACTTAATGCGGTAAGAGGGGTCTCTTCTAGATATAATGTTCCAAGGTAAAAATGTAGTGTTTTTGTTTGAGAACATAATATCTGAGAGTAGAAAGAGCATAAACTTTGAGGGCATCTATCCATTCATTCAAACAAACATTCCTGAATATAAACCATGTGCCAAGCACTTTGCTAAGTTGTGCGTATAGCAGTGAAGACAGAGACCATAGATCCAGAACACATTGGGCTTTAAGTGTAATGGGAATCAAAGACAGGAAACTAGTCAGCAGAGCTGCCTATTACACCACCCTAAACCCAGGACCCTACCAATTTCTCCCTTAAACACTGTCCCATAATTATATCCTTTTAACAGGAGAGGTTGGGTGGTCATGAGAGGTCATAGCCTCTCAGAGCCAAGTTCTGAAGGGCAGAAAGAACACACCACCATGAGAAGAGTAGAAAGAGAAAGAGGAGTGTTCTAGAGGGAACAACTGGTTCAAAGCACCCACAGTCTCCAAGGAGGGGACAAGTTTGATGTAATAGATTCTTACAACTCAAAGTTTGGGGCTCAGAGCAGCAGCCTCCCCTGGGAGCTTGACAGAAATGCAGAATTTTGCCCCATCGTCTACAGACCTATAGAATCACAAATGCATTTTAGCAAGACCTCAGGTGATAAATAAGTACATTAAAGTCTGAGAAGCACTGGATTAGAGAAATTCAGAGGAGGCCACAGGACTGGAATACAGTGGGTCAGGGGATAATGGAGATGGGTCAGGAGATAATGGAGATGGGTCAGGAGATGAATCCTCTAAGATTTCACTCTGAACCAGCCGTACTCCAGCCTCAAATCTTTCTGCCTTGTTTCCAAACCTACAACTTTTGTGTCTTTGAAGGAAGTCATTTAGCTTCTCTTAATCCTCTCCACAATCCTGAAAGGAAGCTATTGTTATTCCCATCGAACAGATGAGGAAATGGACTATCCAAGTATTTAAGATATTTGGCCTATGGACAGTGTTCTGAAAATAGTAGCAATGGTTGGAAGCCTTTTCTTTCTTGGCTATTTATAAAGAAACCAATGGGAATTGATGAAGTATATCCAACCTTAGAAAAAGCTGTCTTTTCACTGTGATAGAACCTTCTGAGTCTCAAAGTCCAGTTTCTTGAAAAGCTTCATGACAGATACTTCAAGGGTTTTAGTGCACCCCTGATCAACAGCATTGCCATTCTGTTGACACTGATTTGTTTTTGACCCCAGAAGAAGGTGCAGCCGTCAGGGAGTTCTGTGGTTTACATCTCCCCTGGGCATCTGCTCTCTGGCCTTCTGCTTCTTGGCCTCATGGCTGCAGTGATTGCGTGCTTAGCCCCTTTCCCTGAGATGGGCCTGTCCTATAAATAGCTTCTTTCTCCCCCTTACGACCCAGGATCTCCCAGTAGCCCAAGTTTGGCATGCCCTGTAACATAATCTGAATTTTTGTAGGAAAATCCCCTGGATTAACATCTATGCTCAAGTCCAACATGACAAGGAGCAGGAGATGATTGGGTCAGTGAGCCAAAGTGAAAATGCCCCCAAAATCACACTCAGTGACTTCACCGAGCCTGAGGAACTGCTGGACAAAGAGCTGGACACCCGGGTCATAGGTATGTGTGCTGGTACCACCACGCTCCTGTGCCCTCTGTCGTCCAAACCCAAGATCAGCCAGCCCATGTGGCCTGTCCTTCAGATAGTACCGGACTGGAGGGGGATGGGAAACTGCTGGCTACAGAGACATAATCATGTTTTAAAATTTGTCTGCCACATGAAATTGGCCCCCCCTTAAAAGTAGACCAGGATAAAAAGTGCTGGGGCTGGAGTGGGGGAGGGATAAGGCCAACTATGCATTACTGTTGGGATTTGTCTTTCTTTCTCTAAAGCAAAAGCAGGTGTCCTAATTCATAACCATATGAATATGAGCTCTGATATCAGAGGGCTCTGGGTACATTTTCTTGATTTGCCAATCTGCCTGCTCTGGGACCCCACTGTACCTCACAATCCTCATCTGTGAAATGGGAATAATAGTACCTACCTTCCAAAACTGTTGTGATAATGAAATGATGGTCTGTCGGTAGCACAGTGCCTGTCACATAGTATGTGTTCATTGCACGTTGCCTATGACCATTGTCATCAATGGTGAGTAAGAGGGCAAAGCATTGCTCCCACCTTGCGTGCAGGTGAGGGAGATGGCACACATTCACATTGATGACATAAGCCAATAAGCTGGTAGGATAGCCTGTCCAGGTGTCCTGTTTAATAAATACATATTAAGCACCCATTCAGGGTGGCTTGGTATTTAGCAGTAAATAAAATAGACCCAGACTCCTGTCCTCGTGAAATTGACATCCTCTCTCCCTCTGTCTTCTCTCCCCTGCAGGAGGCATTGCTACCATTGCAAACAGTGAAAGCACAAAGGAGATCCCCAACTGCACTAGTGTTTAATACCAACAAGCCACGTGGTCAACCATCTTTCTGACTTTATTTTTGATGATTACTATTACTATTGTTACGGAAAAATGAAAACGTCTTTTTTACCTTTTGTTTACCAAGGGCCCCTTCATGAAGAGCAGGCAGATGCCTATTCGCTTTGGGAGGCAAAGGCATTCTCAGCTGATGAAAATGAGACAAAAAGACTAAAAGGCTATATTTGTGCTGAGGGCAAAGGATGCATCTTCCCGCTGCCTCCTTGCTTTATTCTGCCCCTGACAGTGTGAGGACTCTCTCCTTGTGGTCTCCTTTTTGTTTTGTTTTGTTTTGTTTAATTTTTAAAAACTTTTTTTAAGTTGGGTTGGCTTTTCATTAACCTCCCATGTCCCGCCCCCTGTCCCCACAATCACCAACACCCTCCTCCCCAGCACACACACCTACAACACAAACCATTTCCCAGTTAGATCTGTAGGAGGTGGGTTGGTGGGGAGGGAAAGTAGCTGCAGAAAGCGTGCACACCTTTCCGAAGGAGGCCCTGCATGTCGATAGCGAGGCTGCAGGTGGCTTATTGTACATAATTACAATGTAAATAGCTTTTTATTTCCTCAGAAATAATTTAATGTTTAGTAAAAAAGAAAACCGAAAAAAGAAAGACACGTGTGTTGGCTTATGCACTCACCCTCAGAGCTGACCGACCCCAGGCCTGCTAGATGTGTTGGGTTCTGGACGCTCTTCAGTTGTCTGTCACACTTAACTCTTGCTTCTCTGTGTCCATGCCATAGCTGGTTTCTACGTGTGTATATAAAGGGGGGCGGGGCGGGAGGGCTTCTTTGGGACAATGAGTAAAGGAAGGACTCAAGTGACATCTTAGAACAATGAGGGTCTTTCTGTTTCATCCTTGACGTGGAAGAAGTTCCAAGATGAAGCCCATCAGAGACTTCAAACTGAGACCCAGCTTTGGGGAAACAAGGCTTCCCCTCCATGAGGAAAGCATTGAGGGCACTTACCAGCCCAGGAAGGTGGTTTTCATTAAAGAAGCTAGGCAACAGATCTAAATGCAACAGTCTTTGTGCTTTCTGGTTGGCTTCCATGGAAATGTCTAATTCTCATGGAGAATTCCTGGGCTATTTTTAGCTCAGAAGAGTCCCCTGGGCACCAGGTTAGGCCTAGCAAGTGCATCTTGGCACCTGAGTCCAAGAGGCTGCGAGGGAGGTGGCAGTTGTAGAATCATGAGTCCGTGTAAGCCCTGCAGGCCAAATAGGGGGCTAGCCTTTAATGATATTAGTCAAAGATGATTTTAGCAAAGCTGTGCTATTTGCTTGTCAGATGTACACAACTTCCTTAAAGTCAAATGTCTGCCTTCAGTTCCCTTAAGATAGTTCTTGCCTCTGGGGTGAATGGCTTCCAAAGCCAGCTTCTTTCCAGGATCCTGGCCCCTTCACGCATTCACACACACTCCATCTTTTCCTTAGGGTCACTTTAAGCCATGCTGTAAGCATTGTTTACTTTTCAGGCTCAGCTTGAGTACACTTGTTTTAAAAAATGATATACTGTATATATACAGGAAGAAAGGCTGGATTTCATACCTGTTGATTTTTGTGAGCTATTGTTCGCATTCTTCTCTGTGAGACCCTGAGAGAATGTGATCTAGAGAAGTCTGATTGGCTACAGCATAGATGAGGATAAGGAGCATTTCTAAAGATCCTGCTTTTTTGTTTCAGGGGTTAAATGGGGCAGACAATTGCAATACCTGTACTAAATACTGGAATAAAATGCATGAGTCATGTCTATATATACAGTATATGTACATATACTGTTCTTGATTTTATTGTTCCATTTGAATATTTCTACTGTAAAAAAAAGACAGTGGTTTTGAAATTGTTGAAAATAAATGTATTTTTGTACATCAAAGCTACATACCTGGCTGAGATTTTTCTCTTTGGGCAATTTTCTTTATTGTTATCAGTTAGTTATTGCTACACCAATGCCACATGGCAAAACAAAACAAACAAAACAAACAAATTGCTTACAACACAGATATTTATGTTCTACTCATAAATGTTTGGGTTGGCTGTGGTTTGGCTGAACTCAGTTGGAATTGACCGATCTCTCCTGAACTAGTTCGGATGCAGGCTTCAGTTGGGTCCAGGTCTTCTTCATGAGTTCTCATCTTCTGAGACCATCAGCTACGTAGGGCATGGCTTTTCATGGTGGATTACAGAATTCCAAGTGAGGCCAGCAGAATGCTCTATGCCTCTAAGGCCTTGGCTCAAAATGGTCACTCTCTCTTTAGCATTATCTGCATTCTAATGACTAAAGAAAAGCATATGACCATGTCCAGAATCAGTGGCCAGAGAAATAGTCTCTGCCTCCTCTGGTGAAAGGCACCACTAAGTCACATGGCAAAGGTGTGGATATATAATTCCAATCAAGGGGAGGGCATGAAGAATTGAGGATAATAGTTAACAACAGTTCAGTCTACCACACTTACTCATTTTCTGTGGTCCTTCGGGGAGCTTTCATTAGATGGCCCATTTCCAAGTTTTGATCCCAATATTTGTGGCTAGGACTTCTGAGCTGAAGGCTTGGTAACCACAAGGCCTTCAAGGCTGGCATTGGATCCCAGGGGGTGGTGGATAGAACTCCAACTCAGGTCTTGAAGATTTTAGTAGAGGAAATGAAAAAAGAAGAAACCAAAAAGATGAATATTCTTGATTATTTATTATTTTAATCTTTTTTTATTTTTAAGTTGTTTTTTTAATTTATTTTGAGAGAAAGAGAATGAGTGGGGGAGGGGTAGAGAGAGAGGGAGAGAGAGAATCCCAAACAGGATCCACACTGTCAGCATGGAGCCTGATGTGGGGCTCGTTCTCATGACCCACAAGATTATAGACCTGAGCCAAAACTGAGTTGGACACTTAGCTGACTTAGCCACCCAGCCACCTAATTTAACCTTTATGATGCTGTTTGATACATCAAACCAATAGATCTTTTCCTGTCCACTGCTGAGTAAGGAATTTAGAAGGATGAATGACTGGCTCTTCTCTAGCATTAGTACTTAGGTGAGTTAAGTACTTACAATAAAGGCTGTAAGATGTTTTAATTTTTTTAGTGTTTAAAATATGTAATAAATTTCCATGGATCCCAGAAACCCAAGAAAACCTAACTTTTGTCAATAATTTGCTCCTATACTTTGGATACTAGCTGACCATCCCAGAATCTTATTTTTTTTAACTCAAATGAAAAATATAGGATGAAACAAAGGTAGTTTTCTTTTGATTTATGAATGTATTTAAAAATTATGTATTATCCTTGGTGTAACTTGAGTTATGCTTGCCATTTAAAAATTTTATACTGAATAAGTAACTTCTTCAAATATTGGGGATGTCATTTATGGTGCCTCTAAAAGAAATGCTGAGGGTTTTTTTTGGTCTACTCATGGTTCATAACATAAAGTGCCTGCACATCTTTAAGGGATTTTTAATGGTTTTGAGCTTTCCCGGTAATGTAAAGTGTCTAATATTCTTATCCCATGTCAAAAGTGATTTTTCTAAATGCAGTTGTTTTTGCTTTCCAAAGGGAGCTGAATTCTTCCCATGTTAATTTATGTCAGGGTTGATAAAATTGCTCCACCAGATTAAAAAAAGGATGACAGTGAAATAAAGTGGTAAAACAGTATGAGTCAGTTGGTGAGTTGGGGCTAAGCCCTGCTAGGAATATAGCCTGTGCATCCACCACCATTACGGGCCTGCCAGATTTCTCCTAGCAGACAGCCAAAGGCAGATGGTGGAGAATGGGATTGGCTTGGTAGCTATTTCTATGCGGGGTTTCTCACAAGTGGTGGGGACATTCTTTGCACCGGATTCGTCTTCTCTCAGTTTTTCTAAACCTGATAAGGGTGCAGAAGTGCTCAGGCTGGAGCCCAACGACCAGCACCGTGAGCAGAATTTCTGAGGATTCTCCTGTCTGTTGAAGTTTGAGAATAACTGCTCTGTCACTAAACTAGTTCAGGGAGAGTTACTGGGGACAAGTCACCTCCCCTGGTTCCTGTTACCATGATACAATGCACCTTAATCTGCAGAAGCGAGAACCACTTCCAAATTGGCTCATTTCCTCCTGGGCAACAGCTGCAGCTCAGAGAAAGTCACCCAATTGAGTTATCTGGAACAAAAACACACTGCAAGTCAAGGCGGTGATAGATCGTGCCTTGGAAAAAATATTAAGCCAGGAATTAGGAGATCTCTGACTTTCAGCAAGTCATTCTGGGCCATGATTTCTTATTTGTAAAAGGAAAACGCTTTATGGCCTGCCTCACTGGCTACTTTTGATTTACAGAGGTGTGAAGAGCACATTGCCAGTTTCAAAGCTGATAGATGACTAGTAGGAGCATACTTAGGAGAACTCTCTTCTGTAAAGGGATAAGCTGAGAGAGGAAAGTGACTTCCCTTTGGTTATATAACAAATGAGTGTGGAGCTGGAGACAGGACCCATGCCTTCTTTGTGATAGGGTGATGTTCTTTCCACTACATACATCCCTTCCTGACAAAAGCAAACTTGACTGAACTGCACATGACTGAGCATCAATGGAAAGCCTAATGGTTATGCCAATATGGCTCCTATATTTATAGTGTCCAGAATGGTTTAGAATCTAACTCCCCAAGTGTGTTCATCATTCAGTGGCTCATAGCTCTCCACAAGGCATTACCCTCCTGACCCACTTGTGTGCCAGCCTGTGGCCGGATGCCCTTGCTTCCCTGGCTGGACTGAAATACGGCCACTCATAGCTGCCAGACGCCAGCTTCAATGCAATGCTGCTTGCCTTTTAAAGCAGTTGGCCTTATTCAGAGGGAAGAAGGCCAGAGAGCAAACATAAGCAATGGGAATGCCTCATCCTGACACACGCACCAGATCCTGCCAGAGTCTCTTGTCTACGCCAACAGTACTGCCAAGGGGGACTGGATGAGCCCAATTACCTCCAGAGTACTACTGCGTCTTGATGTCCCTTAAACTTAGTTTAATTACCATTAAATTTATAGTAGCAGAGTGCCATTTATTTATTTTTGTAAACTTCTATAAATTAATTTTTTATTTTATTTTTTTATAGTTTATTGTCAGATTGGTTTCTATATAACACCGAGTGCTCTTCCCCACAAGTCTTGTGGTGGAGTGCCCTTTAAAGTGCTCTTTGTGGGGCACCTGGGTGGTTCAGTCGGTTAAGCATCTGACTTTGGCTCCGGTCATGATCTCAAGTTTGTGAGTTTGAGCCCCACGTTGGGGTCTGTGCTGACAGCTTGGAGCCTGCTTTAGATTCTGTGTCTCCTTCTCTCTCTACCCTACCTCACTCATGCTCTGTCTCTCAAAAATAAATAAATATTTTTAAAAAATAAAGTGGTCTTTGCCTCTGTGTTCTCACACCATGTATCATGAGATATGGGTTCATTCAGAGCGGAATCAATGGCACATTGTATACAAAAACGAGAGGAGAGCCTCAGCTAAGAGTTTAATTTATTCAGAGACTAAAAGTCTCAATAAAACTCCATTACTTTTTCATGGTCTGAGGCCCAGAGAGGTATAATCACATAATCAGGGCCCAATTTCCCTATCTATAAATTGACAATAATGACATCTATCTACCTCACAGTGTTGGAACCCAGAAAAATGAGTTAATTTGGGTAAAAACACACAAAATAACTAGGGCTTGACAAACAATGATTTGAACCTGACAGGCCTGAGTTCTTTTGTGCTGGATCTCCTTTCTCTACCCTCAAGTTGTAAAAGCTACCTGACCAGTCACTTACCTGCTTGCTCACTCTCACCTAGGGCTGTATGTTCAGGGAAAGAATCAGAATTACCTGGGGAGATATACCATTCCCCTCCATTCCCCCTCAATAGGAAGAGAATTTTGATTAAAATCAGCTATTTATACCTGATGTCAAAAATCACAGCTCCTTTTATTGCTTAAAAAAATATAACTTGTCTAATTTTCCTTGTGAGTCAGGGACCATGGGAATGAACCCTAAGTGGAAAACATTATGCACCTGGGGCACTTTCTATTGGCTGTTACTGTCAAAATGCTTCATCTACAGAGCAGAACCAGGATGCAGCCCCAAATACAAGCCACACTTAGAGGACCCTGGCTCCAAAAATCACCAATGAGCTGTGGGAGGGACCTGCCATTATCAACCAATCAGGACAAGACCCTTCCAGCCAATCAGAATGAGGTGTTCTTTTTTTCTTTTCCACTTAATTAGCATAATGGACCAGAATGGGAACTTGGACAAGGACTTTCGCTATGAAAACGGGAATTTGCACCATGTTTCGGGAGGTTGGTCTAAGTATTCGTTCTTGCTGTCTCTCACGTGGACCTGTAGCTCCGGTAAAGTCTTTCCTATATCTTTGACTTTTGGGTCTGGCCTTGTTGCGATTATTGTGGGCCCAAGAACGTGACTCCATACACTCGAACCATAATATAGAAGGTGCAAGAAATGGATACTTCTAATCAGGGTGGCTAAGATGCCTCATAAAATTAAAAACTAGAGGCTCCTAAGTTCTGAAATATGCTCAGTCTTCCCAAA
Source organism: Suricata suricatta (assembly GCF_006229205.1). NCBI lineage: Eukaryota > Metazoa > Chordata > Mammalia > Carnivora > Herpestidae > Suricata > Suricata suricatta. The sequence continues at coordinate 163,171,606 of NC_043701.1, forward strand.
TGTGTTGATGCTCTGGGGCCAAACAGTTCAAACTTGCTTGTTTATGGATTTTTGGCTCCAGAATTTGTAAGTAACTTGCATCTTGTTTTTTCTCCCTTTTGGTACGTTGTTTTTGTGAAGATGTGTGCAGTTCAGGTCCTGAGGTCCCTCAAAGCTTCTCTGAGACTCACTCACATGAGTTCCTTCATCACCACACATTGACAAATAATCAGAAAAAAAAACAATTATTTGTAAAAGTGTACGTTTTATACATCTGAAGTTACCAAGGGCACCATTCTTGCCTGCAACTCTGTTCATAGCTCAGAGAGAGCTCTTTCAGAGAGGAAGTGCAAGATGCAGATTCTTTACAAAATGTCACCAAAGACAAAGGAAAATGGATTACGACAGGCGCACATGACATCTGTCATTACGGCTTGGTATCTGGGGAACAGCGCTATTAGAAAAGAACCAGACAAAGTGGGGCCTTTAGTGATTTGCTCCTGAGAAAGTATGTGGTCTGGTCCCTGAAGAACAGAGACTTCTTAAGATGAAATACCTGTGCCCAGAGTGTCCCATGAGTTGAAGGCTGCTAGGCTCCGGTAATTTCTCACCAGTAAGCAGGCCCTATGTCTGCTCCCTAAATCCTCTCCCAGAAGCCTCTTTTCATCATGCAGAGTCTTTTGTTGCTTATTCTCACTTGCAAAGGGTTATTGCTGTTGGCATTCCAGGAACTGGCTGCAATTAAGAGTAAGTCCAAGCATGGTGGATGGAAAGAGAAAGGAGGCCACACAGAATCAACAGAGAACAGAATTGTTTTTCTTGTCACTAATCTATCTTCCTTGGTTTCTGGGCAGAATCACCTGGGAAGCACTTAATTGTTTCCATAAACACACACCTGGTCCTTGGAGCGCCAGAATGGTTTTCTTGCACTGACCTTCCAAAATCTTATGGTTCAATTAGAGAATTTCTGGGCCTCTTCCATTGGCAGCTGGGACATTTTGTGGGAGGGGCATTGAGGGAGGAAGAGGAGAGAAATGAGCCTAGAGAAATAAAGTTAATCTTTGTCAATTACAAAGCTTTCCTTGACACATTCTCATTTCAACCTGTCAATTTCAGTTTTTCCTCTGTGAGGGGAAAATGCAGATGCTCCCCAGATTTCTAATCTATTTATAATAGTAACAAGACAACTCTAGGCAGTGTGTGCTCATCATGAGCTAATCATCCTCTGCTATGCCTTGTGCCTCCTAATTAGTGGCATGTTGGTTGCCTACTGATCAAGTTGGAGCCTCATCCAGGCAGCAGGGAGGGGAGGTTGGGGGAGAAAGAACTCTGAGCCCAGTGGAGCTTAGATCTTGGCAGACTTTCTAACAACAGGTGGGCTTCACACCTTGCCTTGAAATACATCCCTTTTAAAGAGGCAGCCACCACTACCCATGGGTGCTAACAGAAATATGACAGGTTTCCAAACATGTGTCTTTCTCTGCCTAAGATCTCTCCTAGCAATATCCTGTCCTTCCAAAACCTTTTGGCTTAGTGATACAGACACAATAAGTGACATCAGGGAGAATAAAATAAATAATTATTTTCTGTATCATCTGTAGATGATAATGGGGCAAGATCCCTTTTGTTCATTCTTCATTTAAAAATTATTAGGCTTTATAGCTAGTAATTTCTTAGGATTGCTGGAGGTGAGGTGGGTGGGGAATGGCCTATGTGGGGATGGCTATTGAGGAGGTACTTGTTATGATGAGCCCTGGGTGTTATATGTAACTGGTGAATCACTGAATTCTACTACTGAAACTAATAGTACACTATATGTTAACTAAATAGAATTTAAATTAAAAAAAAATAATTTAAAAAAATAAAAAAATATTTATTGAGAACTTGCTTTCCACCAGACTCTTTCTGGATATGGATAATAATGATCAGAAGATGCTTAATATAGGGTGACCATATCATTTTTTTATCCAAACCGGAACACAGCTGGGAGTGAATGGAGTACTACTCCTAATTACTCTGAGAAAACAAACAAGCATGATGCAGGACTGTCTCAAGAAAACCAGGATGGATGGTCGCCCTAACTTAAAATTCAGAGGGGGCATAAAGTCAGAGATGTGTCAATGTTCCATTTGCCCTGGAATTATCTTTTTCCCCTTTAATCCCTGACCCAGGATAGCAACCCAATTCTCTGAACTCAAAGGCTCTTTTGGAAATCCCCTATCCATTTTGCAACCTTTTGAGAGCCTCTCATTGGGGTGGTGAACCCCCTACATAGAGTCAGAGTATAGCTTATGTGGTTTTTAAAAATTTATTTAAAACTTTATATCAATTAGGTTTCTTGGTTGCAGAAAATAGTCACTGCTCTTGGCTAGTTCAAGCAAAAAGAAATTTATAGGAACCACCGAACCAACTCACGTTTGAGGAACAAACCCTAGAAAGAGGCAGGAGCTAGGAACTAGGAACCAAAGGTAGCAGGAACTAGCTTCAGAGGGATGGGCTTCAAGAAATAAGGGAATGTTTCCCTGGGAGATTGTACCTTACCAGGGGTCTTTCTCCTCGGGAAGGAATGAACTCCAATTATCTTTTCTATCTTCATGTTACTGAAAATTCAAAGTTTCAGATAAATTTCCCAATTGGTAAAGTTTGGGTCACATGCTCACTGCATGATACATGGGCTGAGTTATGGTCATCCTAAAATTCACAGGTTGAAGCCCTAACTTGTAACACCTCATAATGTGACCCTATTAGGAAATGGGGCCTTTAAAGAAGTGACTAAGTTACAGCGAGGCTGTTAGGGCGAATATAAATTCAATCAGATTAATATCATTTTAAGAAGAAGAAATGAGGACACAGGCAGTTCCAGACAGGAGACCACGGGCAGACACGGGCGGAGGCCGTCATCCGTAAGCCAGGAGGACAGGCCTCAGAAGACTCCAGCACAGCTGACCCCTTGACCTCTGACTTTCAGGCTCCACAGTTAAGGTAAAATACATTTCTGCTGTTTAAGCCACCTCATCTGTGGTACTTGTCACAACCGCTTTTGAAGAAGAAAGGTGAGGAAAACTATCTGGTGAAGTAAACCTGTAAGTGTTGCACTGGCTCTTGAAGTAAGATTTAGAGGCGTCTGGATTGACGATCCCGTGGGGACTCCCTACGCCGGGAGACGGCCTCCCTCCTCCACCACAGCGAACCGACGGGAGCGGTACGCAGGCCAAATGGATAGTGGCCTTCACGTCATTTTAAAAATCACTATTCTTTCAATATTTGTTGAGCATAAACAAGAAACGAAGTGCCTGGTGCTGCGGTTGTTGGAATTTGAGATAAGAATTTGTGGCCCATGTCCTGTCCTGGTAGAACTTATGATTTAAGGAGAAGTCTTGTGAGTATTTATTCATTTATTTTTAATCACACTTTGGGGGATGGAAAGACCAAGTATTGGGATCATTTTGAGAAGGTACCAGAGATGTGGAGAAGGATAACTGCCCCTCCTCCCAGAGGAAGGGTTGTGAGCAGAAGGACAGACTATCAAAGGAAGGACACCGACCAAAGTTGAGGTTTACACTTTTCTTTCCACCCCGAAACTTTCTTGCCCTTCTCTCCCGGCACAGTCCTAGAACCCTGAATGTGGAGGAAATGGCATAACTAGAGGACGAATAGGAATGGGGGAATGGTGGGAAACAGACTCAGAAGACAACTATACAATAAATTTAAAAATCAGAGATTTGGATTTGCAAAAATGTCAACCTTCTAACCTGCACAAAACAAAGTTTGTATTTTCTGTGTTATTCCAAATTTTTTTATGATAAGCATATGTTCATTTCATAATTAAGAGAACAAAAAAGGAAAGAAGAAAGTAAAAGTCACATCAAATGTCTGTAATGGTTTTCCAGATGTAGCAGGTTCCCGGGCACTTCATGCAAGTCCTTTTAAATAAACTTGAGAAAAATTACAATGAGATTGTTCTGCTATACTGATTATTAAGCACAGTTAAAATAAGAACATTCATAGGTCAAAGATGGACAATAACTGCAAAAGAGACTGTGGTAGCATAATGTCTGCTAGAGAATGGTTTATCGGTCTTTATAAATGGAAAAAGAAACTGTAATTACTTAGGTCCTTCACACTGAGTATTAAAGATACAGGAAATCATTACTCAAGATTCTTGGCAAAGGAAGTGGCTCTTGTGTTCCTCTCTGCTTCTCTTTTATTTCTTTCACAAAAGTAGAGAAACTTCTCTGCTTAGCAGTTTTACTGGCAACATCCCATCCATAAGTAATTTGCTGTTGTTAACAAATGTTGGAACAAAACAACACCAATTAAGGTTTTAAGTGGTTATCAAATGTAGCAAGAGATTGTGCATGAACTGTGAGATGAAGAAGTTAGCCTGAGGAAGGCATTGCCTGCTTCTGGAAAGCAGGCTAAACCGAAGGGAAGCTAGGACCTCGTTTCTGATTTGGCTTTAGCACCTACCTGAAGCTGATACCGGGGCTAGCTCAAGGTTCTCAATTGGAATTCCAGAAGCCACGGGCCTGAACGAGATCACCCATGGAAGACATGGAGGAAGAAGTGGAAGGTGAGTGGGTTCAAACTAGCTTCCCCAGCTTTGAAAAAGAGTCTGTTCTCCAAATGTTTTTCCATTTACGGTATATGCTTTTGGAGTGTTTATCAATATGCAATATCATGCAAACTTCCTGCCTTTAAAAGGAGTTTGTCCCACTCAGCTGTCAGAATTAAGGCCTCACTTCCCACCCCAGACTCATCTAGGGAACCACCTCCACCTGTGGGGACGGGCTCGCCATGTTGTCACAAGGATTTTGCCTTTGAAGAGCTACAGACCAGAGTTCAGTGGCAGCATCTGCATTTATTAGCTGTGTGGTCTTGGGGTAAGTCTCTAATCTCCCTAAGCATCATTTTTTCTCTTGTTCTTAGAAGTAAAATACTAAATAGAAAACCTAGAGCATAACAGGTTGACCATAAATGAGTATTCCCTCTGCCCCTACCCTTCCTCTGTGCTTTCTGTCTCACCAGGACAGAAGCAGGGGAGGGCTCAGACCCCACTCCCACCCCACCTGCGAAATGTGCTCCTCATCCCCCAAGGCCACATGTACCCTACTCTAACCCATCTGACAAGCCCAAGGTTTCCTCTCCTCTCTTGTGTAGGAAACAATGATACAAATCGAGGAAAGACAATCCCTAAACCCTCCCCACCATCCCATGAATGTTTATACCTGTTCTTTTGTAAAGTCTCAGAGAAGAGGCTCGATACCAATAATTTTGTACGAGCAAATTGAGGCCCAGACGGTGCAGGAGACCAGTAGCCGGCCCCAACAGGGCTGCTGGGCTGCTGCTGGGCGGATGCTGCTTTGCTAAATTCAGCCATGCTTGCCAGCGAACGGCTCGTTTTCTTCATAACAAATCTGAGACCAAGGAGGTCCTTCTGAGAGCCTATCATTAACTTTGTTATTACAGTTATTATCAACAATATGCCAATTTTCATGCATCTTTTAAGATCTTTCAATTACTGCATGCTGAGTTTCTCCTCCCCTACTTTTCCCTCTTCTCTCCACCCCACTTTCCTACCCCAAGTGCCCCGATTTCGTTTCTTCTCCCAAATTGTTTTCCCTATAAAAGAAAGGAAGTTACAAGGATGGAAGTTCAGCAGGATTTGGAATCTCTCTGACTGAAGGGCAAAAAATTATTTGTATATTATTCAACGTCCTCCAAGTTATTCATCCAGAAGTTTCATTTTTCACTAAAGTCTTTTCCTTATCTGAAAGCCACTGACATGAATATATATCATGGAGTTAAAAAGATCGAATTACACTTCGCTGGCTACTGCTAAGATTCATGGAGGTTCCCAGCCCAGCTAGTCCCTGGGTGTACCAAGCTGCAGCATTTTACGTTTGTTTTGTTGTGTTGTGTTTTTTTCTTTCTCGGTGAGCACATGCTAACAGGGTTTGTCTCTTCATTGTGATATGGGAATGATTGAAAATATACTCTGTATCACTTGATAAAAGACCTTTGCCAAAAAGGAGAACAGCTTTGTCATTTGAACATATTTCCCAGGGCCCTTGAGATGTGCTCAAGCCTGGCTTAATGGGGTGTTTCAGCCGTGATGCTGGCTGACAGGCCAAAGGCAGAAGCTTCTGTGTGGGGTCACTGGCCCCGGGAGACCATGGCAGCCCCCATATGGCAGTGGAGATTAGAATGCCAGTTGATAGGCTTGTTGCCTGGCAGCTGAGGTACCTGGGATACCTGGGTTGGGGACAGTCACCCATCTACATTGTTGTTACTAAGGGTGTTCCCGAGGCTTAGCATCGAACAGGCTGCAGTCTCCTAGAGCCACAAACCAGGTGGCTGAAAACAACAGAAATGTCTTCCATCCTAGTTCTAGGGCCAGAAGTTCAAAATCAAGGTGTTGGTAAAGGTGGTTCCTTCCGAAGGCCCTAAAGAAGACTCATGTCTCACCTCTCTTCTAGACTCTAGTGGCTGATGGTCATCCTTGGCGTTCCTTGGCTTATTAAAGCTGTTTCACTGTGACCCCAGCTTCCAACTTCATATGGCTCCTCTGTGTGCTCTCTCCCCATGTTTTTTCTTCATTTTAGAGAGACAGTTGAGCAAAGGAGAGGGGCAGAAGAGAAAGAATCTCAAGTGGGCTCCATGCCAACAAGTAGGCTCCGCGCTTGGCATGGAGCCCAGTACCAGGCTGGAGCCCAATGCCAGGCTGGATCCCACGACCCTGGGATCATGACCTGAGCTGAAATAAAGAGTTGGATGCTCAACCGACCGAGATGTGTCATCACATTTAGGGGTTATACCCAGTTAATCCAAGATGATCTCATCCAAAGATCCTTAATTATATCCACAAAGATCCCTTTTCCCAGTAAGAAACCCATCACATTCATAGGTTCTGAGTGGATATAGCTTTTGGAGGACCATCACTTCAGCTCATACCATAGGCCTATTCCTGAAAAAAAGATAAATATTTAAGCCAAAAAAAGAAAAAGAAGAAAGTTGGGATCATCAATCAGTAATGCTTCTCCTAAGCTCTGAGCATCCAAGGTCAAGCCCCATGATCCATTTCCTCCTTTCTATCAAAGCTCACCAGGCCAGTGACCTGGACCTTTGGCTCTCTAAAGTGAATCTGGGTTGTCTACTATGACTTTGTTGCTCTGGTCTGCATTTTGTAAGCTATTACTATTATTGGACATCATAACCTTTACATGGCCTTTAATCCCATAAGCCCATTGTCTATTATCAACAAGAAAGTTCCCACTAATACCTGCATCCCCACTTCTGTCTGAAAGGGGAGAGAGAGTGACCCAATTGCTCAGAATCTGGGGCAGGAATCAGGCCTCCCTTGCTACTTGTTGGGATCACTGTGCTGCTACAGTGTGGCCATTCTGCAGCAAAAACAAAAAAAAGTTTTCTTTTTATGCATTCTCAGAGATTTCCATATTTTCATGAAATGGACTAAGCCATATATACTATCCTGATATTTCACTGGAGCTTGAAGGAGAAGCAAAAGTTGGTGGAAAGGCCTCATCAGTGTCTAGGCTGGGCCACATGTCTCATTCAGATTTCTCAAAACATTCTGCGTGAGAGTTTGTGGCCAGGTCGCAGGAAGGAGGAGGTGGCAATTTGTTTTCTTTTGTCTTTTTCCCTGAGACCCTGGGGTAGCAATGTTTGAGATAAGAGCGGGGCATTTGGATACTTGGACCTCACCTAAGCCATCTTGACTCTATAAAATCCTACCATGACTTCATAGAAGCAGCATATTCAGTTTAAAGGTCTTTGTTCCTCTTCATCTGATCATGGAAAGCAATTACATGCAAATCTCCACAGTCTGGGGCCAATTATTCAGGAGTTAACACTTCAGAAACCACAACTAAATTTACAAACTGGTGAAGGGTGTGTGGTGGTCCGTGGAGAGATGATGTGCGATCCACGAGGCAGGCTTCAGAGATGGAGGACCCTCTTTCTAACACACACACACACACACACACACACACAGCCCGATGTCGCTTGTGCAGATCCAGCTTCTCACCAGAAGGACCCACACACTGTACTCCAGATGCACCCTGGGGCATTCTGGTCTCTGGACTAGAGCCTGGAGGGCCTCTGTCCCATCATCACCTGAACCGCAACCAGCAAAGAAGAGGCTCAGCACAGATGTGACCCCTCAACCAGGCTTCCTGATGAGGCTCAGTTTCACTCATCTCCCCCTGCTTCCCATGACACTTGCTCTCTCCACCTCTGCATGCTTGCTGTCACCATTTGACTTTTCTCACCTTGAACCATGAGAGCTAAGAGACAGATGTAGCAGGAAGCACACAGAACTGGAAGGCAGATGCCATAGATTCTGGTTCCAACTCTTCTTGTATTATCTGGCTTCTTTAGGCCAGTAATTCAGTCTATCTGTGCACGTTTCCTCCTTATGAAATAGGAGTCAGTATTGAAGAGAAATTGTGTTTGCCCTGCTTATCTTATCAGGTCATTGTGTGTATCAAATGAGATACCCCATCCTGTAATGAATTTAATATACTGGCACAGAGCTGCCATCATGATGAGCTGAGTTGGAAGGCAACTTCCTGGCTTTTCCCTACACCTGTATTTGCTCTTCTTTGCCTGCAGCAGTGCACCCGGCACCCGCGTCTGTGAGTGTTGGCTGCTAACATCTCACAGCTGCTCCTGCCCCAGAGGGATCCTCTTTTCTCCTGGAAGCAACACCCCGACCCCACTCCTTGATGGGGCACATCTGTGGTGCCATTTATGCTCCTGAGCCCCTTGGGGTTCAAGTCAAAATGAAATTTAACCTGAAACCACATCCTTGCTCAAGTCTTGTTCTCTTTTCTTCCTTTTTCCTTCCTTCCCTTAGATCTCACCCTCTTAATAAATCACCTGCCCCATAGCACTGTCTCAGGCTCTCCTTCTTGGAAAGCCAACATAAGACACCATCCTCTGGCAGTCAGATCACAAAAAGAGACACCCCCATTTCTGTGATCCAAAGTGTCCGCACAAATAAAAGATATGTAGGACAGCTACACTTTCTTCAATATAATATCTCAAGGAGTAGAAGAACTGAGTCCTCTGACCACCCCCAAACACAGACAGTTGAGTGCTGCCATCCCGGCTGGTCTCCAGCCCTGAGCCAGCCCAGAGGACCTGTGAGGGATGGGGGGACAATGGGATTCACAGCACGGTGGAGCCTCCTGCCCCCATGCTAGAGTGCTGTGGCCTGTGACAGCAGAGGGCCTTAGCAGGCAGCCCTGCCTCTACTAGGAATTTTCTTATATGGCTGCAGAGCCCCCAAACTCAAGAATGATTATCATCTATACAAGCTGAGCTTTCTTGAAACTGATTGTTCAGTGGGAACATCTGGTGTGTGAATGGCTTATATATTTTTTTCTCTTCTCTCCCTCCAGTCAACACTATGTGAATACTTTAAAAGGCTGCCCTCCTTCCCTCCCAAGGACTGGAGAACTGCTTTATTATTTAACTCTGGGCTTTTGTCACTGCACAAACTGTTTTCACATTGCCCTTGCCTGGCAGGAAGGGATACAAGCCACAACTTGTGAGATTTTCTTGCTAATTAAAAGTTTCCAACAACTCTGTTCGCCAAGGAAAACACTGCCATATTACCTTGTTCAAATATTGCTAATTAAGACCAGCTCACCATTCCCAGCAATTGCTTTAAGTCCTGTGTATTTCTTTTTCTTTCTTTTTTTTTTTTGCTTCAGTAGCTTTGTATATATCTTCACACACACACACACACACACACACACACACACACACATTCACACAATTGAATATCCACTCATATGCTGCCTTTTTTATTGACAAGTATTGGAGTATAGTTGACATACGATGTTATATTAGTTTCAGGTGTACAAACATAGTCATTCCGTCCTTTACATTAGACTGTGCAGCACGATAAGTGTAGTTACCGTCTGTCACAATACAACATTATTATGCAAGTATTGACTACATTCCCCATGCCACTCATACATTATCTTCTCCTTCATGAAGTTCAGCCTTTTCTAGGTTGTTCTTTACAACCGTCCTTCCCGTAAGCCATAACTATTCTGAGGGTGATTGGTGAACATGTAACTTAGACTATGGTCATCTTGCTTTTTGCCAAAGTATAGGTTAGCCTGGCTGAGAAATCTGGAAGACATCTTCTGCATTGTGTAATAAAGAAGATTGCAGAAACAAAACTGGATCTTCTCTGTCACTTTTGGCAAGTGACTTACCATCCCTAAGCCTTTTTGATTCTTTTTAAATCTTAAATTGCAAGTAATAATACTATGTGCTTCATGGCAGTATTTGAGGATTTTTATGAGACAGTTAATTATTGCATCCCACTTAGTTCCCATTTATCAAATGCTAATTTGCGTGCCTCTGGCCTGTACATTATTCTTGAGTCTTGGCTTGGGGCTCTCAAGAAGAAAAATGTGTTTGCATTTTATAGGAATTAGCCAAGCCAAATCAACATATCCCTCTTGGTTGTGTTCAGACTGTGGTTTTGTAGCAGAGAAAAACTACTGGGTCTGTCAAGTGGACTAAATGGTCTGTACTGTCTGAAATGATGAACCGATGGTTAAAAACAAATAGAAGCTGCAGGGGCCCTGTGGTCGGCTTGCGGAGTCTGAGCTGCCCACGATTTGTGGACAGAAAATCCGGATGTCCTTCAATCATTGCAGAGATATTCTAGCCCTGCGTTGTGATTTTACAATCTGTTTCAAATTTTCCTTTTCTACTTTTTCCAAAGAACTCTTAGCACAGAGGCTTTTCTGTTCTTTTTCCTACTCTTGAGGACAGTGAAGTTAGACCCTAATGCTCTATATGTCTAATATAGAGTAAATTCTTCTTTTATTATTCAAGTATAGTTAACATACAGTGTTATGTTAGTTTCAGATATACAATATAATGATTCAGCAGTTGTACTCTTTACTCAGTGCTCATCATGATAAGTGTACTCTTACACCCCTTCATCTCATTCATCCACCTGCTGCCTACCTCTCCTCTGGTGACCATCAGTTTGTTCTGTGTATTTAAGAGTCTCTCTTTTGTTTGTCTCTTTTTTCTTTGTTCATCTGTTTTTTTCCCCTTAAATTCCACATATGAGTGACACATGAAAAGATGTTCCACATCACTAATCATCAAGGAAATGCCAATCAAAACCACAATGAGATATCAACCTCACATTTGTCAGAAAGGCTAAAATCAAAAACACAAGACATAACAAGTGTTGATGAGGTTGTGGGGCATAAAGAACCCCTGTTCCTTGTTGGTGGGAATGTAAACTGGTGCAGTCACTGTGGAAAATGATATGAAGGCTCCTGAGAAAATTAAAAAAAATTAAAGACAGGGACGCCTGGGTGGCTCAGTCGGTTAAGCGGCTGGCTTCAGCTGAGGTCATGATCTCATGACTGTGGGTTCGAGCCCTGCATTGGGCTCTGTGCTGACAGCTAGCTCAGAGCCTGGAGGCTGCTTCAGATTCTGTATCTCCCTCTCTCTCTGACCCTCCCCGGCTCACGCTGTCTCTCTCTCTGTCTCTCAAAAATAAATAAAAAACATTTTAAAAATTAAAAAAAATTAAAAACAGAGTAAGTTCTTAATACGTGTTTGTTGAGGACATCAAGTTGCAATCATGAAAAAATATGTCTTGGATAAAACTCATGTCTGTGTTAATCAGGGCTCTTGACATTGAGAAATTATCTCTGGTTAAGACTTGTTCTTGATTTCTGACTTTCCAGTTCTTATGTGGCTCAATGGTAGCCTCACTCTTTCCGTCTCTCAGGAAGTGCATCGTCTCTCATCTCCGATATCCTCTGCCTGCCTGCACCTATTCCTCTCTCTGTTTACTTTCTCTTCCAGCCTGAGCTGTTGCAACTGGAAAGATTCGAGCTAAGACTCCTACAGGGAAGTTTCAGAGATAGGGAATCTAATTACTGCAGCTTGTCTTTCTGAGCCGTCAAGTTACTGTTTCTGTCCGGATTTTGAAATGACCATCTGTTGAGTAGTTGTGATCCAAGCCCTGTCAGCTGAGACCTGGACATGGATATCATGGTACAGAGCTTGACCATCCCTCTCAGTGCGCATGCAGATAAGGCAGCTTTTCAGAGATGGGGATGGGGCGGAGCCTGCTAACCAGGCAATGTAAGTCTCAGGCTCCTTTCTTCTTCCTCCTTTCCCACAAGCCTCCTGAATCTTTTATGAGTTAAAAACGAGCAGAGGAAATACTCCCACTTGGAGTATATGTTCATGGATAAGAGAAAGGTACTCCCTAAGCATGAAATTTAGATTACCTTCTGAGCAAAGAGCTAGGAGAAATTCAACATGCGGGAAATGAAATTAACCATCTGTAGAAAATCCAGTCCTAAATGATAAGGAGTCAACGTCCAGGTTCAGTGATTTGGGTGTCGTCAGTCTCAGGAGAGTGTGGTTGCTTGGCAGAGCTAAAGCTGTCGCCTTCCTCCATGTGGAGAAGGAATGTACTTACAGAAGGGTAGTTCCTGCATGAGGAAAAGAAAACGGAGATCCAAGAGGTGAGACATGGAAGAGAATAAATACCCAGCTCTCCTTTTTCAAGGAGGGAAGGTCTCCTCACTATCAGGTGTGTGCTCTCTGGTTCTGTCTCCTTGGCATCTTCACTTCGGTCCCCACCTACATTCACTTCATGCACCTGACTTCATTCCCCGTAACTCCTCAAGAATGCCTTATCCAAGTTTATCACCAATTCACCTCACCCTGGTCACTGAAACTCTTGGACACTTGCTAAACTTCAGACAATAGCTTAAAAAGATTAACAAAGCAAAGTGGAACACTTCCTTCTGGAAATGTCTTAGTCTACTTTCTCTTGTGACTCTCCTTCCTCGTACTTCCTAACCAATCTCTTTGGGGGACCATTTGTTTCCTTTGCTCCACTCCTAAGACTCCTTGTTTTTCTTTAATTTTTTTTCTCAATCTTCTGCTTTTATCACTCTTCCCTAGGCCAGTGTGCCTATCCTAACGCTTTTGGTACCATACGTAGTATTGTAATAATCTCTAAACTAACTAACTAAATAAATAAACCAAATAAATAAATAAACTAAATAATCCCTAAAGTAAATTAAACTGGCTCTAGAACCCAAGGAGATTAAAGTCTTTCTCCTGGTCTGCATAGGCAGTTCTCTGCAGCTCTGTCCAATGATGTGGCTAAGTGACTATTTAACAACTGGCTCTCATGGAGAAAGGAAAGAAGAGCTCTGATATGAGGTTTGCCAATTTCCATGACATAAATATGCTGACCATGGCATCAACCAACTCACAAAATAGCTGCAAATTTAACAGCTGACTCTCCAGAGCTGGCATGAGCCAGTTCCAGTACACCATCGCCTCTGCTGGAAATGGCTTCTTGATTAACCCATAGACACTTCAAATTCTACACAAAGCTGACCCTCCCATGGCTTGCGTGACTATTTCCCCCTCAACCAGCAATTTAAATCATCAGGACTGAGAGTATAATCACCGTGAAAGCGGGGACCTTGCTCATACTCACTGTCTTACCTCAAGCACCTAAAACCCTGCTGGCACCGAGTGTGAAGTCAATATTTGTGGAATGGGTGAGAGGGTATGCCCAACATTCCAGCCTGTTTTCTGGGCCTACATGGAGTCTTCAATAATGTGTTAGAACTCTTATTTATAAATAAGATTCCTGTGAAGCTAAATTAGTTTCTGATGATGAAAAAATGGAGTTCTGAATCTAAAAACTGAGAACTCAGGGCAGCTGGGTGGCTCAGCCAGTTAAGCGCCTGACTCTTGATTATGGCTCAGGCTGGGTGAATTCAAGCCCCACATGAGGCTCTGTGCTGACACGGCAGAGCCTGCTTGGGATTCTGTCTCTCTCCCTCACTCTCTGCTCCTCCTCTGCTCATTTTCTCTCTCTCCCTCCTTCTCTCTCTCTCAAAATAAATAAATAAACTTAAAAAAAAAAAAAGACTAAGAACCCAAAACTGGACTATGGGAATCGACCAAGGGCCTGTGAAGCCAGATGCCATCTTACTGGTACCATGTCCTACATATGTGCCAGAGATAATAGGGTGAATCTGTTTGTTGAAGTTCTAAAATGAGGAAGCATCACCATATTAAAAACCACTTAAAACAGGCTAAGTAATCTACTAAGGTGCATGATAAAATGGAAAGTGTTTGAGATATTTCTCAATAGGTTTGAGATACTTCTCGAATTGTGTTCAAATTACAGATTGGACAATTATGAAGCTGGTGGCTTGGGTGAATGCCTCAACCTTTGTACGGTCACTTATAAAATGCGTATTGTAATACCTAACTTGCATGGTGAGGAAGGTCGAATGACTTGTCCTACTCAAGATGCAATGAAATGCCTTTTCTGGACAATAAGGATTGTGAGGAGGCTGTCTTGGGGCTAGCAGGATTACTGTGATTCGAAGACCCTGATCTCAGGTACTCACTGATCTGGCTGCCCGTGACAGCGAAGAGATTAAGTCCTCTTTCGTGTCCCAAACTGGCACTGACTGTGTCACTGGAGAAAAGGTCAAAGCCTCCGCAGCTGGCTGCTGTCCGTGCCAGGGCTGAAGCAGTTGCAGGAGGGATGGAGGTCAGCCTGCTCTGCTCCCTGTGGGTGCCTCTGCCAGGAGGAGCCTGATTCTCCCCTGCACTGGCAGTTCCTAGATTTCTGCTCAGCAATCAGCTGTGCTTCATGAGAGCCCTGAGCTAGGAAACTGGCCCTGCCAGGCAGAAACACCAGATAGAGAGGCCTCCGCGTGGGCTCTGGAATAAAAAATTCAAGAGTGATTAGGACACGTCTTTCTTTCACAAATGTGATCAAGTCATTTGGATGCTCCAGGGCATGCTAAAAATTTCTCAGGGGTTTTCCTTTATCTTTTAAACCAAAGGAGTCCCTGAGATTTGTCTGTAGTTAATCCTGGTGGCCACTACTAATGAACTCAAATGCAATGTGTGATAGCATCGGGCCCTGATATAAAGTCTCCTAGAATCCCAAGAACAGAGTCCTGTACCCAAGAAATCCCTCCAGGTTTTGCAGGACCCAGTGCTGGCAACTCATTATAATTCAGTGGCTTGTAACAAGGTGAGTTAAGCGAGTCGGCACAGCAACATGGTTCTTGAGAAGGCTAATTTCCCTCAAATCAGCAATGGAGATGGAGAAGGAAAATTCCTCCTTTCCCCACCTGCCTCTTGTAGGTGCCCTGACTTGGATGGTTCTGGGCCAGAATCCTAATTATCTGACTGTCCTTCTGACTTTTATGATCATCATGACATCTGAGAATTCAAACCTCTGGAGCACAGCCAGACCTCCCTGCTGGAAGATGTGCTTTGTGGGCCATATAATTGTTTAAACCGCTTTATAGAGCCATAATTGAAGTACAATCGTTGTGATTTTTAAAGTGTACAATTTGATACGTTTTTACCTATGTGGACACCTATGAAACCATCATCACAATTAAGAGAGTCAATTTTCTGTCACCTGAAGAGTTTCCTTATGTCGATTTATAAATTCATCTCTCCCTCCACCCCTGTGCTCAGTGTCCTTCTGTCACTATGGATTTGTTTGCATTTTATAGAGTTTTATATAAATACAATCTTATATTATATGTTATGTTTTGTCTGGCTTTTTTTTTTTTCACTTAGCATCGTGCCTTTGAGACTAAGCCATTTGCTGTAGTGTCAGTAGTCTGTTCCTTTTAATTGCTTCATAGTGTTTCATTGAATGGATACACCATAATTTCAAAGTTGAAATCCATTCAACTCTCAGTGGGTATTCAGGTCCACCCCCACCCTCACCCTCAGTTTTGACTATCACAAATAAATCTGCCATGAATATTTTTACACAAGTCTTTGCATAGACATATGTTTTTAAATGTCTAGGGTAAGTATCAGCGAATGAAATGGCAGGCTCACATGGTAGTTGTCTATTCACATTTTTCAAAAACTGCTAAGCAGTTTTCCAAAGTCTACTTCCTCGCCTTCTTACCAGTAGTGTGTAAGTATTCCACTTGCACCATGATCTCCAACTCCAGGTATGGCTAATCCCTTAAATTGCAGCCATTCTAATCGGCATTCCAAGATGCCTCAATGTGTGTTTCACTTGAATCTTAATGACTCATGATATTGAATATGTTTTCATAGTTTCATTGGGCATTTACATATCTTCTTTTGTGAACTATCTGTTTCAATCTTTTGTTTAAGCTTAAAATGGTTTTTTTTAAATGTAATTGTAGGAATTCTTTACATATTCTTGATGGGAATCTTTTATTTAATATATGTGTTACAAATATATTCTCCCAATCTGTGGCTTACCTTTTCATTTCTTAATGGTGTCTGGGTTAGTTTTCTCTTGCTGTGCAAGAAATTACCATTTATAGAGTGTCTTAAAAGAACACTTATTTATTTTCTCACTGTTCTGTAGGGCACACATCTGGCTGGAATCTCTGCACAGGGTCTCATGACGCCAAAACTCAAGTGTTGGTAGGGCTGTGTTCCTTTCCAGAGATTTCAGGGGAAGAATGTGTTTCTGAGCTAAATAAGGTTGTTGTCAGAATTCAGCTCCTCATAGTTGCAGGACTGAGGTCCCTGATGTGTGACTTCCTCTATGCTCCACCAGCAACATTTCAGTCAGTCTCATGCTTCACATCTCCTCATCCTTCCCTATTGTCTTCATCTTCCACTTTTAGGGGTTCATGTGATTACTTTGGGGCCTACTCAGAAATCCAGGATAATCTACTTATTCTACGGTTAGCTGGTTAGTAATATAATTTAGCAACTGCAAGCTTCCTTTTGTTGTAAAGTAACATATTCACGATCATCTTGGGGATGAGTTTACTGGGGACCTGGGGTCTCATTTTATTGGGGATGGGTGTAATAATTCTGTCACCACAGTGTCTTTCAAAGACCAAAGGGTGTTCATTTTGATGAAGTTCATTCTATCAAAATATTTTGTGTTTGTGTGACACCCTTGCCTATTTCAGGTTGTAAGGATTTTCTCCTGTATTTTCTTCTAGAAACTATATATTTAAATTTTATATTTATGTCTATGAATCATTTCAAGTTAATTTTTGCATATTGTATGAGATGATAGTCAATTCCATTCCACTCCTCTCTTGTATCATGGATGGACAGCTGACCTAGCACCATTTGTTGAAACTACTTCCCGGGGCACCTGGGGAGCTCGGTCAGTTAAGCCTCTGACTTCAGCTCAGATCGTGATCTCACAGTTCGTGGGTTCAAGCCCCACATTGGGCTCTGTGCTGACAGCTCAGAGCCTGAAGCCTTCTTCCAATTCTGTGTCTCCCTCTCTCTCTGCCCCTCGCCCCTCATGCTCTTTCTCTCCCTGTCTCAAAAATAAATAAAACATTTAAAAAATTAAAAAAAGAAAAAAAAGAAAATCCTTCCCTTTGCCCATTGAACTGAATTGTTTGCCTATTTATTGAATTGTGATCATTCTTTATATATACTGAAGACAGGTGTGTTTTGCAGATATTTTTCTCCAGTCTGCAGTTGATCTTTTAATTTTCTTCACAGTATCTTTCAAAGAGCTTAATTTTAATTTTTATGAAATATTATATATATTTTATGGTTTATGCTCTTATTCAATAAATTTTTGTCTAATGTAAGCTGACAAAGATTTTCTCCTGTGTTATTGTGAAAAGTTTTATAGATTTAGGTTTTATATTTAGGCCTATCATTTATATTTAGGCCCAAATTTTATGTTAGTGTGAGCTACAGACTCAGTTTTCTTTTTCTTTTCTTTTCTTTTTAATTTTGGATACCAGGTTATTCTAGCATCATTTGTTGAAATCTTACCGTTTTTGATTGGATTGTCTTAGCCCCTTTGTAAAAAATCAGTTGACCATACATAAGGGTTTCTTTCTGGACTCTTGTGTTCTTTTAATCTGTGTCTTGATTATTATTATCTTTGTAATAATGAAAATAGATAATGTGGGACTTGCAACTTTGTTCTTTATTATAAGAACCAAGTTTTTTTAGTTCCTTTGCTTTTTCCACAGAAATGTTATCATGTTTACATTCACATAGTTGGAATGACATTGAATCTATGTATGAATGAATTATGGAAGAATTGACACCTTAACCCTTTTAATCTCCCAATCAACTAATGTGGTAGATCCCTATGTTTTTAAAGTATTCTCTGATTTGTCTCAATAATTTCTTTGTAGTTTTTAGACTAAAATTTTTATATGGATTTGGCATATTGAAATACCTAAGTATTTCATAAGTGTGTGTGTGTGTGTGTGTGCTGTTGTAAATAGTACTGATTATAATTTCAATTTCCAATTGTTTTTTTGCTTTTATAAATGTAAATGTAACTTCTTTGTAGATTATTTGGGGCCTTCTGTGAACATAGTCCCCCTTTATCTCATGCCCCACACTGCAAATTACAGCCACTTAAGCTCCTCAAATTCTGATTGCTGTCCACTCAACTCAGAAGACTTCCACAGTATGCATAGACGCCCCCTGTCTATACCATGATCAGAAAGTTATCCTGTAGTAGAAGGCCGGATCGGTGTGGGCCTCACTTTATCACTCTCTTCTCTCAGGGGTCACAATCTTGTACTGTTTGTTGTCTAGTGGTGAGGGATATTGCCTCCTATATCTCATCCAGTCTTATAAGTTTGGCTGGGGAACTAGCATATACTAGTTACAACCATTATGGTTACAAATAGATGGTTGTCCCATAGTTTATTCAATTAGGCATCTATTAATAAATATTTGTGTTGTTTTTCTATTTTTTCCTAAAATGCTACAATGAAGGTGTTATCAGTATGTCATGTTGCACATATATGAGTTTATCGATAAGGTAAATACATAAGAGTGTAATTTCTGGGAACAAACACTATAAGCTTTTTACCATATCTTAATGGATTGCTGAACCCATTTATAATTCCACAATCAGCCTATGTGGGCACTCATTTCATAACTCACCACAGCAGTTTGCGGATCTGCTCAATGGCATGAATAGACAGTTCATGGAAAAGGAAATGGCTCTCCAACATTTGAAAAATGATCTATCACACTTATAATTATTCATTCACATACATACAGATAGCATTTCTCATTTATATCAGATTAGTGATAGGATATGAAGCTTTCTTATTAAAGTGAGAGTCTGCATTTGGATATAAAACAAAATAAGCCAAAAAAAAAACCCTCCTCAAAAACAACAACAAAACCCCAAAGTCAGAGCAGATTGGGGAATGGTAGTCCAATTTTTCCCTGCCGCTTGCTGCTAACAGTTATCTGAGAGGACACTAGCCACAGCCAAAAGGTCCCTAAAGCCTCCATAGGTTGCTGTCAAACCTCGACTACCCACGTGGTACCATACCATGGTCCCTACTGCGTTCCAAGAACTGACTTATGTCACTGGTGTTGCCAAGCACAAATGATGGATTGCCTGAACTGCTTCCACCAACACAAAATGTGCAGAGCAAAAACAGAACCAAGTCCCGGGCCAAATTCTCAGCACACTTTTTAATTACTCCATTAAATCTTATGCAGGGCTGTGGTGAACTCACTCCGTTCCTGGCAGCCAGCTGCTAGGAGGAGGGAAACCTGTTGGGGATTTAGAAATTGAGTCTTATTTTGGATAAAGGAGTTTGGATTCTTTCCACCTACTGGTTTTCAAATTCCTCTTTTTGCCATTAGACATGTTAAACTCGGGAGAACATAGTTAAGTTGAAACTTGTGATTTGCAATGTAGACAGTCCTTAAATTATATCCTAAATATAGATGTGCATGGCCAATTTCTATTTAGATTAGAGAGTCCAAAAATACTTTTAAAAAGCATATAGCTTTTCTTTCTTGTGCCCTTAGTTAAAGATCTTTTGTCTTGTGCTAACTCGGGAACCGAGACTAGGAAATCTGGATTTGGGAGCTTGGTGAGTAAGAATACTAGAATCATCATGCTTGCGTTTGAATTCCAGATCCATCCCCAATAGTAGACAGATAAGCCCAAGCAATTATTTAACTTTATCTGATCCCATTTTCCTTGTGTATAAACTGAACATAATAATGTATATCTTATATGATTGTCCTTAAGTTGTTTGCTTCATGCTGAATCTTAATAGTACTTTGTTTATTGGATACTGTTATCATTTTTGTGATTATTATTTGTACTTTAATAACTACAACTGGGAGCATGTTGGAGAACAGTTCCAAGAACAGAGGGACAATGACTGCTTATAGATTAATTAGTAAGTTAACCAGATATTTTGAAAAAAATTTTTTTAGTGTTTTGTTTATTTTTGATACAGAGAGAGACAGAGCATGAGAGGGGGAGGGGCAGAGAGAGAAGGAGACACAGAATCCGAAACAGGCTCCAGGCTCTGAGCTAGCTGTCAGCACACAGCCTGATGCGGGGCTTGAACCCACGAACGTGAGATCTGACCTGAGCTGAAGTCGGAGGCTTAACTAACTGAGCCACCCAGGAGCCCCAGTTAACCAGATATTTTGAATGTAAACTGTATCCTCAGCACGTTTTTAGCCTATAGTCCTGAACTTTATGGAGTTGGTGGCCCATTTAAAATTCGGTGGATAATGTATGTGAAAATTTAATGAAAAGAGGAAAGTATCTGAAAAAATGTCAGTTACTGTTTTTATTATTAATAAATAAATTCAAGAAATGCACAATTAAAGCCATCAGCAAACAAGCTAAGATTAGTTATATAATGGAGTCAGACTGTGATAATTTTACTTTACTTGGAGTTTTGTAGTAGACTCATAATTACTTTTGGAAGAAATTAAAAGGGCAAGGCTTAACTTCTTTCACTGACATGGTCTTACTCCAATCCATCCTGCTGCCCCGACTGGCAGATTAATCCTCTAAGAGTTCATTTCTGATCTTGTCAACCTATATTAAGCATCTTTAAAAACTTAGCAATGACCATATGACAAAGTTCATGCTTCTTAGCATATTTTTCACATGTTTGTCCTGCTGTGTTCTTACTCATCATGTTTGCCAACCCATTTTTCATGTTAAATGAAACTACTTACTATTGTCCTAATAAGGCTTATGTCAAGTTCCATACATTTTATTTCGGATCAAATTATTTTGCTTCCATCTGAGGTCTCCTAGCACCTTTACTATCTTTTTTATGCTACATATGACATTCAAAATATAAATGTCACTCTACATTTCCTTGAACAATTATATCTACACACACATACAGATACATTGAGGTGCATACATGATACAATTATCCCAGGACATCATAGCCAAATAGCCAAGAATTTTGTTTCTGGAGTTAGGTCTGAGATTAAGTCCGGTCTTTGTCACTTACTAGGAGTGTGACCTTGGACTGCAGAGCTGCAGTTTCATTATTAATAAAACTCTCAGGGATTGTTATGAGGTATCTATAAGATAACATATGTGAAGCCCTTATACCATAGGATGTGGTATATAGTGATTTTTCAGGATTCTCCTCTGAAATGCTGTTAGCTCTTTAAAGCAAGATACACATGTGATGGGTTTATATTGGCAATGTAACTATGCTAGAGATACACACAGGGAAGATGCTTAGAAAATGTTGATGAGTGAAAGAATGAATGTGACTTATTTTGATAATGCATGTGTTGGATTGTAAAATTCTTTGAGTTTAGGGGAAAGAGTGAAATGTGGACTCAAACAGTGGGAGAATTCTTCCTATAACAGTTGGGAAAACTGAGTTGAGTCCTCAAGACTGTGCAGGACCTGAGGAGTTACAGAAAAGTGCAAGAATAATGCAAATGATGCATTTTCCTTAAGGAAGAGAAAATTCAGAGGACTGGAATGGTCTTAGATCTTTGGTTGCATTGTGGCCACGTGGAGCAAACCATATACATCATTCAACCATGGAAGACTCTCCCCTCCATTCCCCAAGAAAGGAATAAACTTGGTTCAACAGCAACAGCTCCAACTTAGAACTGTCTCAATGAAAATGTGGATCTAGCTTGAGAATTGCTTTACCCTCTTGCCAAAACATCTCCATTATAGTAAAGTTAGGAACTTTGAACTTCAACAAGAATTTTTAGTTTGTGAGTTTGTGAGTCAAATCTTAATGAAGATAAAGAATGTGGAGTGAAGTAGATAAGTAGTCCTACACTCATTATATGCGAACTTTCCAACAAAACAACTACGTCTCCCTGTTTCAAGCTTTTTAACCTCAAAATAGGAGGGATTGTACCTGAGCTGTCACTACTTCAAGTCTTTTTGAGAATTTTAGGTGTTAATTCACTTGATAGAATTAAAACTATTTGCAATTTTATTTGAAATTATAGTTTAGGGAGAATGGTAGTATATCTTTTAGAGAGCAGAAACAGGAATTATTGTGGTTAGCACCTTTCATTAGGTGCCAGTGATGAGAATGTATCTGCTTTTTCTATGTTTCCAAAGGTATTTTAGATGAATGTTACAGCTATGAGGTTGGTACCCAATTTGTCCTTCTATCTGGATGTTGAATTGTAGAAGTGTTCCTTGTGAAACCTCAGATTTCTTTGTTGGAACTTCCATGGATAAGGATGCTGTCAATATGATCAATGTAGAAGATTAAATGTGTCCTTAATTCTTTGACATTCCTCTCATTGAGAGGTAAACCCTTTTCCCTCCTCTTGAATCTGGGCTGTACTGTAACTGCCTTGATCAAAAAAAAATAATTAAGTGACACTGTCTTTTCTGGGTCCACCCTTTGACAGAACTGTCAGCCTCTGTCTCAATCTCTTGAGGTCCTTTGTCTCCATGTAATAGTTTGACTACCCTGCTAGAGAGACCAATGAAGAGACCTGGAGACTAAAATGCAGAGTGGCTTAGTGAAGCCCAGCCTTTCATGTGACTCTGCCAAGGCCCTGGGCATGTAAATAAAGCAATCCTGGGCATCCAGAGCAGTCCAACTACCAGCTGAATACTAACAAGTGATTCTTGTCAATATCCTGTGGAGCAGAAGAATTTTCCAGTTGAGCTGTTCCCAAACTCCTGATCAACAAAAATCATGAAATGTAATAAAATGATGATTGTTTTAAGCCATTAAGCTTTGGAATAGTTTTTTAAATACAGTGTATTCTCATGAACAAGGTACATGCATAGAAAGTCATGTGTCAAAATTGGGGAAATTATGGACAAAAATAGAGATCAATACCTTTGAAGAATCTGTAATTAGTAATGTGCAACAATCAATGGAAAGTTTATTAATGCAGTTCTAAGTGAGATGTTTGCTTCATTAGAACCAAAGATCACTTAAAGTGATAAAAAAAAAGATAATATGTTATATAATTCCAAATTCAGCCAATGCCACTTTCTGATAACAATTTTCTTATTAAATGTAAGCAGGAGGTATTATAGTGCTAAAAACACATCATCCCCAGACTCCACTTCAAGACGAAGGCAGGTGCGGAACTCTTTAAAAATGCTTAATAATGAATGTCTGCCATCTTTACCATAACTTGCACCTCAAAAGCTGTGCACATCTTAATTAATTAAGCCTCGGAATGCCTCTGTGATGGCAAAAAGAAATAACAAGGAGTCATTTTATCCGCTACTGAAACGTAGTCACCTCTTGGGTTGAACATAACAGCTGTTTAGCAGCTGTAAGGGAATCCTGAACTATCATTCTGGGCAGCCACGCTAAGGAGGATAACATATCTGATTGAAATTGCACAGGAAATTTGAGCAGACAGGATGCAATTACCTGAATTGGAGCTCAGCCAGCTCACCGGGGCTAAGTGGCAAGCAACTGGAGCTAGAGAGTGTGCCTTCTGCATATTTCACAGATTACTGGGGATGGTCAGCATGCTGTGTGGACAAAAATCAGAGGCTGTGTAAGTCTGTGGTCCTGAACCGGTGTTACATCTTCCCAAAACACATCTCTTTACAGGATGATATGGTCATTCTGTTCAATCTATCTGGGAAGGAAGGCTCATATAGACCCAAACGTGAACATGGACAGGAAAGATGAAGCAATTGGACAATCAACCTTCAAGCTACTCATCCTGATGCAGTTGAAGGCATACATTTGTTTTTAGCCTCTGAGAAACAGTAAAGAAAATGTCACAAGTAGGAGTATAAAACTCAGATAGTCTATATTGATATAGACATAGTATAACCATTTTAATAAGCCAGAAAAACACAAAATAAATAATATTGGACTTTAAATTCAAGAGCTACCAAGGCTCACATTTTACTTTAAAAATTCAAAAGAAGACTAGAGGTAGGGAAAAGGGGAAATAAACATGGTTTTACAGAATGTTCCTGTGATACTGGGCACACGATGCCTCTATCTCCTCATCTGAAAAGCAAGAGTTTCAGATGATACACTAATAATCCTAAAATTCTGTAAGTCTGTGGATCCAAAGAGCAATTGCTGGCTTTACTTCTAAGTGAAGCAAATTTATTCTGTAAAAGCATGTTTAGGCGAGGCCACTGAATAAACAACATTAGTGAAGTAAAATTAATTGACCCAATGAGAAAACACTATTAAAAAATAATGTAAAACAAGCCAATTACAGGACTCCTGTGCTAACATTAGAGTACGTGGGTTAGAGAATTCTGTATTCGATTTTCCTATGTCAACTATGGAGTTTAGTGTTTCAAAATGAAAGGCCCCCTTCTAAGTGCTTAGGGAGAGTATAAATGACAAAACAGTCAAGGAGCTAAAATTAGAAGATCTTCCTACTCAGTAAAGGCAAATCATATGTACAAAATTTTGTGATTAAAGAAAAATCCTTAAACTTCTCATTAATCTCTCTTCCCACAAAAGATAGGCCATGACAAAAATGCTACACTGTAGCTATTAAACTTTTACACATAAAGTCTAGATGAGCTATAGTGCTTTGCTACTCAGAGTATGGTACATGAATCTGCAACATGGCCCATCACATGGAAAGTCAGAACCAGGTCCCATCTCAGAATAAAAGAATCAGAATCTATATCTTAGCATGATCCCCAGGCTATGTGTAATCACATTCAAGTTTGAGACAACCTGTGCTAGCATATTACATTTTTGAGGAGTCCTGCACCCATGTAAATTATTTGATCTTGTTTAACTTAGTATCTATCTTCAAATATCACCAAGGACCCAGACCTAAATATACAATGGAATTTTATCACCAACTGGATTCACTTGAGATTTTCAATAATTTTTACACTTTACTTTTTCCAAGTAAATATTGAAATAATTTCTTTACCTTTGATTCTTCAGGGTCTTATATATAAGGGAGAATTCAAACTACAAATACAGGCTTTGAAAACCAAAGGCTCAATAAATCAAAGACTCTTTTTGCTCTGCCTTCAATCTCTCAACCACAGAAATTATTTCCCTTATGCCAAAGGATTTACATGCTTGTGATACATCACCACTTTATGTTGGCCTGTTGTGAGCTGTAATTTTACATAAACTTATTCCATTTAGCTTAATAATATCCATTTATAGCTCAGTTTATAACACATTCTCTACTTGAGAATAATAAAATTGCATTTTGTTAACAAAATGACTGTAATTTAGTTTTGTTAGTGAGTCATATTAGTCTCATTATTCAAAATTAGTGAGGCTTTGCCACGTATGTCATGGCTGCAGACATCAGCCAGAACACTGTGAATAACACCAACACTGAATCTGAAATTTGTAGTTTGTTTAGAGTTCGTACTGTTCAGGGACGTGCTGAGCCTGTCTCATTGACTCCAGTGGACCTGGGCTCTTCTGGAGTTTTAGAGTTGTGAGTGTAGGGTCACTGTGATTTGAACTCCTCATGTTGGGCCTTCAACTTTTCCTTAAGAAAGGGTCCTACAGCTGAGTAGTTTGAAATGCACTCATTCTTGCTCAGTGTCTCACGCACCATGAGTGTGCCTTGGTGAGGAGAGACAGAGACAAAAGCCACATGTGCTGTCACAGTCCAGAGGGCTTCAGAGTTAAGACATTGCTGAGCATTGGCCCCCATACTCCACCCTGTGCTGCCTGCCATATCACAGCCACCAACAGCAACTCTGAAGGGCCGTCAGCTCCCTCTTTACTTCCCATGCCCCCAGAGCATCGAGGAATACTAGATGTCCAGTTTGACTTGGTTATTTACTACCTCCTCCTAGAATATTTCTGGGATTAATCCAACCATGTCTCATATCCCTGTTCT
>NC_043701.1:163197829-163259298 GCF_006229205.1 Suricata suricatta
TTCTTTATCCCTTGGGTAAATCCCTAGCAGTGCTATTGCTGGGCCATAGGGGAGTTCTATCGATAGTTTTTTGAGGAGTCTCCACACTGTTTTCCAGAGCGGCTGCACCAGTTTACATTGCCACCAACAGTGTAAGAGGGTGCATGTCTCTTTGAATTTATGACCCATTGGCTGTGAATTACCCTATACCCTCCCCCTTTGCCTAATCTTTCTCTTTACTTTCTTGTCCTAATAGTAATCTGGATGCCCCCTTATTATAATCTTCTCCAGAGAAAGCTTCATGGGAAGCAATGAATTTACCCAAAAACCTCAGAACATGAAGAAACCACTTACAAACCACTTACCACTTCTTAAGGCTTCCTTTAAAACCATTGCTTCTGTGAAATGCATGCCATCAGACCTTGCCGACTCATTGTCTTCTTTTCCATCTTGATTCTTGAGAATCTATATCTATGTATACCTATAAATGTAGACATAGATATAGATATCCTTCTTTTACTGTTAAGAAAGACTTGCATGTGAGATACACTGGAGTAGAAGCAGCTATAAAAGAAAAAATGCCCAAAAGCCTGTATTTGGATCAAGGTGAGGTGGCTACCTGTCACACTTATATAAAAACCATGTCAAGTTATTGTTACAGGATTATTTCTGAAAAGGAACATACTCAAGTATGCAACATACTTCCCAAAAATTTCTCCCCTCAATCAGTAAGTTATAACACTTCAGAACGCAGCAAGTGCCACATTCACTAACTTCTTTTTTTAAAAAGTTTTTAAAATTTAAATCCAAGTCAGTTAACATACATTGCAGTGTTGGTTTCTTAACGATTTTAGGGGATTTCATCCTGGATGCCTCTCCAGCTTAGCTCCCTCTTTCCATTCTTGCACTCCAGAGAATCTTTTAAAATGAGCCATATCATGCCATGACCATGGTAAAAACCCTCCAATGACATTTCAGTGCATTTACAATAAAAGGAAATTCTACAGGCTTGCAGTGGAAATGTTCATAGACTGATAAATCCCTACCCATTCTGGCTTCTGCCTAACTGGCATTCTTACTTTCCATGGATAGAATATCCATGAGTCACACCTACATTGGCCTTCTTTCTGTTTCTCCGATATGCCCAGTTTATTTCTGCCTTTAAGAAAAGGTAATGAATGGACCATGAAAAATGATGCCCTCAGGTCTTCAAGGCCTGGTCCCTCTTGTCAATATTGCAGTTCAAATGTCACCTCCTCAGTGACTCCCCTGTTAACACAATCACTCTCTGTCACATCATCTTATTTTAAATTTCTACATAGATAATATTACCTTTTATGTGTGGGGTTATTTGTCTGTCTTTTCTCATTAGGACATCAGCTTCATGTCCTTTCTATTATCCACTACTAATCCCCCCATTGCCCACAGTAGAAGCCAGCACATAGTAGTTGCTCAATTACTACAAAATGATTTGAAAAGAAACAAATAAAACTCTTCTATGGCAATATTACAACAAAGCAAAGGTGTGCCAATCCTTGGACTGTTTTCTCTCAGACCCATTCAATCAATTGAACATTTACTTTTGGTGATTATATAAGAACTTTTTGCTTTAGATTGCTAACTTTTAAGAATTAAACTTATTCTAGCCCCTGGGATAGAACAACACTGCATCCTTCCCTTGAAGATAGCAATAGCGATGGCTGTCTGATGTGGCTAAAATCTGGGTTTCCGTAGCAATTTATATATATATATATATATATATATATATATATATATATATATACACACATATTTTCAGTTTTTCCGTAACTGTTGTCACCATCTGCTTTTATTAAATTAAAATAATATTCTGAATACATATAATGATTTTTGTTTTCCTACAAGGACCCTATCTGATACACAAGGATAATAGAAATGTATAAACTTCATTTTTTCCAAACGTGTCTTTCATTTTAGGTTACTGATAGACATTTCCTATTATTGAATCACTTTAAGTAAAACTACTTTAGAGCAGATGTAAGTATAATGAATTGTTGAGATGTTATAGATTGTTACAGAGATGATTCACCCCTGGTTTATATTTTCAGTAAGCCCTAAAATGGTTAAATTATGGAGGAAGGAAAGAATGGTAGAACGTTAAAACAAGGCAAATATCCAAACGAAAAGAATGATAGGTGAATAGATGACACATCAGTAGATAGATTGATTAAGAGATCTATCAATAGATGAGAGAGAGGGAGAGGCAAGGAAGGAGAAAAGATTTCCTCAGAGAACAAATTAGCATAGCAGTTTTCAAGGTGTGGCCTGCAGACCTCTGAGGTCCACAAGGTCAAAACTACTTGCACAAATTTAATAAGAGGTCATTTGCTTTTTTCTTTCACTCTGTTGATAGTTCAACTTATGGTGCAAAAAGCAATGATGGATAAAACTCTAAGACACAAATAAAGGCAGTGGTGCCAAACTGTACTCAGAATAATGTGTTTCACTACTCTATAGTACAAAAAAAGAGGGTCATCCACTTAAAACTATCTCAATAAAACAGAAAAAAATAATACATTTATTAAATCTCAGATCTTGAGTATGTGACTTCTAAATATTAGGTTTGCATAAAGCATTTCTGCTGCCACGTAAGAGACTGGAGTTGCCTCCAGGAAGAACCCTTGTACAGTTGTTTGAGTTACAAGCTGAATTAGCCACTTGTTTTATAGAATACTGTTTTTCCTTAAAAGAATGGCTGGCAGAAGAAAACTAAGATTATTTAGCTTAAGTATTTGGCAGACATCTTTTCAAAAATAAATGTTATAAGAATGTCACCTTATGGAAAACAACTGATTGTATTTGTTACCAACAAAAAATTAAATATTGAAATCTGAAAAACATGGTCAAGCCACTGTGAACTTGACAGATTAACAAAATTTGAAGACTTTCCTGATGAGATCAGTAGTGATATTATTAGATGTGACTTGTTTGATATTTTATAGTGAAATGTGTCAATATTTGGAATATCTGCATAACCCAGTGAACTGACATTTTTATTCAAAGGCATAAAATGCAAGATAGACTAATCAATTATAATATAATAGGGCAGTAAAATTTCATTGAGACAGTTTCAGATTCTACGTTGTAACTAATCTATAATAAACTACCACTTTTCTGGTTTGAGTGTAGTATCAAAGAAGAATATTCGTAATTATTAAAAGGCTGTTATAAAAACTCTTGGGGCCCCTGGGGGCACAGTTCAGGTCATAATCTCACAGTTCGTGGGTTCAAGCCCACAAGTGCAAGCAGCTCAGAGCTTGGATCCTGCTTCAGATTCTGTGTCATCCTCTCCCTCTGTCCCTCCCCGACTCACACTCTGTCCCTCTTGCTCTCTCAAAAATAAAATAAACATTAAAAAAATGTTAAAGACTTCTCCATTTTCTAAATGATTATCTATATGAGACCATATTTTCTTCTTTATAGTTCCACCAAACAATATATTGCATCAGAAGAATACAGAAACAAATGAGAACCTAGCTCTCTTCTGTTTAACCAAATGTTAAAGTGACTGGTAAACAGTAAGGCAATATCACTCTTCTTATAATATTATGCTTTGTTTTGGAAAAGTATGGTAATTTTCATTAAAAACAATTTCTTGTGTTAATGTGTAACAGGATGATTATTATTTTATAGGAATTAATGCATTAATATTTAAAAATCCTCAGTTCTAATTTGTAATATATTAACCAATGGTAGATATTCCAATATTAAAACTAAAGGCTGAGTCCTCAATAATTTTTAAGAGTATGAAAAGGTCTTAGGATTTAAAGTTTTGTGAACAATTATTCTATATTAAATGTTACTAAAGATATAAAACAACCACATGTAATGTGTGAAACTTAATTGGATGTTAGAGATATCCAGCTACAAAAACTTGTTTTAGTGGAAATTAAGAAAATTTAAATATGTGTCCAGTATTAGATGATGATATTAGAGAATTATCTTCAATCTTCTTAGGTATGATTATTGTACTGTGTAGAAAAGGGTACTTGCTTGAGGGGAAAAACAGTAGAAAAGGCTTTCCTGAAAGGTAGGGTGTTTTCTGTCACTGAAGGTGTCCCATAGTTGGCGTGATACTTAGACCAATGCTTCGCAAATATTAAGAACCCTGAGAATCACCTGAGGGTCATCTTCAAATGATGATTCTGATTCCGTAGGTTTGAGATGGGGCTCAATATTCTGAATTTCTGACAGGTCTACAGGTAGTTTTGATACTGTTATTCTGTGGAACACCTGTAAGGACTCTCAAGTAATTAGGAAAGGTTGAACTAAGTAAAGCTGGGCTTCCCAATTTCATTTGCTTGTAAGAACTACATGATATCCTTTTTAATCTAAATCTCTATTATTTTCTTTTGGACATTGTGTCTTAGTTTGATTTTGGGTGGAAGTCTAGAAGCATTGTGTTTAACAAGGAAATGTTTACAATCATGCAAATTTGGGAAACACTAACTAGATGATCTTCATAAGCTTTCCATGATACTATTTCTCTGTTTTTTTTCCCATGGAACTGTTGATTGTATTTTTCCTAAAAATATGTTTAATTTTTGCTTAGTCTTCGGTCTTTTTTTTCATCCCAGAGACAGTAAAATTCTTATATATTATTAATAATCAAGAATCAGCACTCAATACATGAACCTGCTATGATCACTTAGTGGTTAAGCAATTTTGTAAATATATAAAATTTTATTTGCATAACAACTCTGTGAGGTTTATATTAGTTCTCTCATCATGTGGATTAGAAACCAGCATCTATTGAGAGGATCATGTGATTCTTACCCTTTCTTTTATTAATGTGATGTATCACATTGATTGATTTCTGAATATTAAACCAGCCCTGCATCCCAGGAATAAATCCCACTTGATTGTGGTGAATGATTCTTTTAATGTATTGTTGGATCTGGTTGTCTAGTATCTTAGGTTGAGATTTTTTTTGCATCCATGTTCATCAGAGAAATTTGTCTGTAGTTCTTTTTAGTGGGATCTTGGTCTGGTTTTGGAATTGAGGTAATACTGGACTCGTAGAATGAGTTTGGAA
Source organism: Suricata suricatta (assembly GCF_006229205.1). Lineage (NCBI taxonomy): Eukaryota > Metazoa > Chordata > Mammalia > Carnivora > Herpestidae > Suricata > Suricata suricatta. The sequence continues at coordinate 163,202,883 of NC_043701.1, forward strand.
GTTTTCCTTCCATTTCTTTCTTTTTTTTTTTTTTGGAACAGTTTCAAAAGAATAGGTGTTGACTTTTCTTTAAATTTTTGCTAGAATCCCCCTGGAAATCCATCAAGCCCTGGACTCTTGTTTGTGGGACAATTTTAATTACTGATTCAATTTCTTTATTGGTTATGGGTCTGTTCAAATTTTCTATTTCTCCCTGTTTGGGTTTTTGTAGCTGAAGTCAAGTGACTTGCTCAATGTCACAACAGACAGAAGAAGTTGTGGGGTCAGCAGTAGATTCCAATCACTGTCTGAATCCTGGTCACTCGGACACTAGACTTATAATTCCACTGGTATCCATGTGTGTACCTATACACCACTCTGGTCAGGATGAGGGTTGATGCTTGGTGCTAGATGACTTGCAGGAGCAGAAGCAAAATAAAGTCCTAGTCAGGAGACATGAAACCAAGATAAACAAAGACATTAAGTTAGTGAGAGAAAAGTAGACATTGTGATCAGTGTCAGGTCAGACTTGCTTGCTTCACTATCTCCCTATGATCTTTATGAACATCCACATCCATCTCGGTCTGGAGAAAAAGCAAATCCTGTTGCCATGAGGTTCCCAAGGACAGGATCTTTGGACCAGAAATAAAATATATTCCCTAAACTATTCTTTAGTCAGAACCAACCATTCTGTGCAGAGCCACATGGTGGAGTTGGTGAGGATGTTGGGATAGAAAAATATACTGAGTTTCTTTTCTGCTCCTCAGTGGTAATGAGTTTAAATTCTATGGCTCTCATGCATTTATTTAATTATATATGCACTGAATGCATCCCATGTGCCAGACATTGTGCTGTTTGTAGGAGTTACAGAACTGAGCAAAAGCAAATGCAGATGCTATGCCCACAGGTGATGAGCACGTTTTTAAGATAGTAACCAAGGTATAATTGCAAGGTGTTATCAGGGTCATGCAGGAAAGGAGTCCAGTTCTCTCAGAGCTATAGACTTGTAAAACCAACTTAATCTAAACAGTGAGGACATAATACTAGATAAAATAGATGTACCTGGTACTTTAATATGTGTCCCACTTTGTACTAAATGCCAAACATGAGTCATCTTGTGGTGTCCTAAAAGCAGCCATACAAGAAAGTTACCTCCTGTTGTTATGCCCAGATCGCAATATCCCTAAAGACCAGAGACCACCAGGGAGACCGAATCACACATGCAAAAGCAAAGGGCATTTATTCGTATTTAAGCTCGGGCTCCCAGATTTCACCAACACAGTGGATCTGTGCTGAGAGCCCTGAACAAGGACTGGGCAGGGTTTTTATGGGATTTGGAAAGAGGAGGTTACAAGAAATGGTGACATAGGTACAGTGATCCCATCATTATCATAGTAACAATTTTAGCCATACATTTTGTTTAGAGCGTTCGTTACTTTTGGTGGGATCCAATCATGACCTTCAGTGCTTTTTTGAAAATAACCAATTACCGGGTGGGCTAAAGACCCCCACATGGGGTGAGTAAGTGGTTAACCTAACATTAAGCGATAAGTACCATCTATAGTTAACATCTCCAGGCCTGTCCTTAGGAATATTAAGTGTATTAGCTGTCTGCTTCTGATTGGGTGTTACTAGGGTGGTCGCTTGTTGAGCAATATGTGCCCTTCCCTGTTATTGTCTAATGATTCTGGGAAACCGAGACTTAGGCCTTTAACCTCAGAGGGGAAACTTAAAGCCTATCATGGAGTCAGTTTGGTTCAGACCTCTGTCCTTTCACTGTTATAGGTGAGAAAACTGAGGCTCAAGAAGTTAATACTTAGTCTCAGAACATGCTCCATGGACCACCTACACTTCCTGCTGGCGACTCCCTCATCTTGTCATGGTAGCAACAAAGCCTGCAATCATGAACTTAATGCAGAAGCTACTGGTGCATCCTCATACAAGCAGGGGTTCTCTGCCAGGGTTCCCAAGTGCCAGCTAATACCAAGCCTACAGGTACAAAAAATAAAGCCCAAGGTATGCCTGGCTCAAAACTATATGTACCGTTTGCTCCAGTATTCAGGGGCCAGTAAAGTTGGGGCAATGTGTATAGAGGAACTGACAAAGGCCATGGGAAATGGTCTCTAAATCACCGGGTCATGAGAAATGGTCTCTAGGAAATTCAAATGCAAATTAAAAATTTGGATTTGATGGTCAAATCCAAAATAGAAACACTACCATTGAACCAAATTGCCCTGCTACAGTTTGTCAGGCTGCTTTACCTTGACCTTTCTGTACCATCATGAGAAGACAAAAAGTAGAGCCTATTTAGTAGGTATGCTTGATATCTTTCTGGTTCTTTAGCTAATTCCCATTCATGCAGTACATATAATAGTAGCTTTTCATTTATATAAGATTTTGAGATGTTTCTCAATGGGTGTATTTGGATCCGGTCTCATCCTCCAATTCTGTGAGTAGACTCTATGTATTATAATTCTCAGTTGCTACAGCCTAAGTTAGGCAGTGAATGAAGGTTCTCAAATTCACATAGCAAATTAGTGACCCAGCTGGGATTGCCACGTGGACTTTTTGATTTTTGATTCTGTGTCCTTCCTACTAAACAAAATTGTCATTATTTACTTTAAATTAATGAGACAATTCTATTATCCAGACTAGCTTACACTGTAGACTTGCTTAGAAATGCAATAATTGTATATAAAATTTTAGGTGCTAGCCTGTGAACAGAATATATAACAGAATAGTATGCTGTTATGTAGATATGAGTATATTTCAGGGTGGGTTATGTTCACGGATGTAAAACAACTGCTATTCATTGATGTGGAAATACCAGAGTAGCCTATTTTCCATATTCTACCAGTGGTATGAAATAGTATCACATAGAACATTATCTTAAACTTATAGATCATGACCTGCATGCTTCTATTCCATCATGGTGCCATGTTTAGAAAAACATAGTTCATACAACAATATTTATCATGAATTAAGTCAATTTTATAATTTATATGTCTAGAATATTATGAAGGTGAATCATACTTTCTTTCACATCTCTAAAACCTCCCCATCTCAATCTCTCTTTTACTCAACCACTCTCCAAAAAACCAACCCTCCTGGGTTTCACCAGATTTTCTACCACAAAAATCTCAACAATTGATCTGGCACAACTGAGTTCTCCTTCCGATAGTGAAATTCAAAAAATAACGTCTAAGAATCATACTACCTAATTCAGGAAAGGAAAAAGTCTTGGGTCATCATGGATTATATTTGAAAATTTCCCCCATCCTAAGTACAAACAGGAGATTCCCTGAGCTTATGTTGGATGTACAATGCTCATGGTGCGTACGTAATGTGTCCTGATGATGCAGATGAAAGCAGACTGGCCAAGGAAACAGACTTAAGTTTAAGTTGAGAAACATCCAGAAATAATGACTCTGAAGATCCTTCTCCAAATGCATCATTGGATGCACTTTTATTTTTCCTTTATTCTTTATTCATTTATTCATCAGGAGTTAGTATACCATATACTTTAGCAGCCTAAGTTCATTATGAGATTACCACAGGTGTTATCTTAAGTAATTATATCCAGTCCTTGATGTCACTGGCCCCAGTCAGCAGGGGGTCTGAAATCCTCTGTACTTCCCACCTGGTTTGCTGGTGACTACTACCTCAGTCTTTGCTCACCAGATAGACTGGTGCTTTTAATAGTCTTGTGAAGAACTTTAGTGCTTTAAAATTAAAAGTAGTCATAGTGTCTGCTCCCTGTTTTGTTTTTAAGCTGCCTCTAAATTTTTGTTTCTTTGTGACCTCTTTTTGATTTATTAGCATATGCTTATTAGAATTCCCAGAGGTAAATGCAGAGTATTGCTTAGAAGTGCAACTGTTTAAATTCCAAAGCGATACCATTAAGCACCAGGCAAGAACCTAGGCACAGGGCTCTTGTCTGGTCTGAACTCTGTAAATCATCTAGGGTCAGCAAGTGTCTTGGGTTGCCCTGTACTGGGTAGGATGAGTGGAATAAATGGGTGTGGTTTTTGCAGGATGAGGGACTTTCTGTGATAAAATAGGACAATCCCAGGCAAACTGGGATGGTTGGTCATCACCCATTCGGCTGCAGTTACTATGAAGGACCCTTGGCTAGAGCTGTCCCTGCATAGCATTTATGTTTCCTGGAAAGGGAATTGCTGCTTTAAAAAAATCTCCTGGCTCTCCTTCCTGCTCCAGGATGGTCACTGCAGACCAGAAGAGATCTGTTCTTTAAAGTGCTGGGTTTGAAATAGGGAGTCCCTGCACTTTGTTTATTTGTTTTTTAAAATTTACCATGTAGATCCTTATTTTAACACAGAGAAACCCATGAGAGAGAAAAATGCAAGTCAGCCTCTACACCAATTATTTCAAGAAATCACAGTCTACTCTATAGAATGCAGACCATTACAGGGAACACACTGGAAGTCCTAGGGAGATATAAGTTTTGCAGGTAATAGAGCCCATTTCGTTCACCTTTTTGGACTTGAAATTGGGACTGTGCCTTCCTTTAAGATAGGCAAATTACATATATAGGTCTCTAGCAACTAGAAGGAAGGGCAAGTTTTAGTCTTTATATATAACTTGTGGCAAGTTACTTATGTAACATGAGGCAACTCACTTCTCTCTGGACCTCTGTGTGCTCATTGGTCAAATGAAGATGTTGAGTTAGCTCATTCTCGGTATCCTTTAGCTCTGGATTTATACATGAGCTTATCACATGACTGGTATCAATCTCAGTACTTTATATGCTTTAATTCATGTAATCCTTGCAACAACTCTTGGAGTGGGTTCTACTACTGTTATCCCCATTTGATGGACGTGTGCTTGTTTTTGCATTTTCCCATCATTCTGCATCCTGCTGGAATATTTGGAAGGGCAACCAGTGTGAATGGTATTCCTTTTCTCTGTCTTTTGTTTTGGTTCTGCCAATGGGGAGCAGGAAATTACTGGAGGAAAAAACGAGAGTGAGGTTGGGGCACTTCCTGTCCAGCCTTAGCATGGAAGCATGTCTCGACTGAAGGCTGCATCTTCTGCCAGGCAGCCCTCTCCATGAAGTCCTCCCTTGTCCTGTAGGTTCCAACATTCTCCCTCCATGAGCCTCTGCGGCCTTGGGGAGGTAGAAGCTCCTGGTACCGTTACTTGCTGGGGATACTGAGCCTTTCCTGGTGGTTTCCAGGAGCCTTCCCACACCTTTGTAAAAAAAAAATCCCATTATTAAACTCCCATTAAATCCCCCAGTCTTTTTCTGAGCAGGACTTTGACTAATATAACAGGATAGTGGAGACTCAGAATGATGAAATGGCATGCTAACAGCACACAACTGCCAAGGGGTTAAATAAAGCAGGCATCAAAATCACAGGGATGGATTTCAGAGCCCAGGCTTGGTAAGCACTATGTTCCATTGCCCTATAAAATCAGTGACTACACACTTGATTCGAAGCCCAGTTTAACTGGTTTCTTATAGACTAAATTCTTCTCTGACAGACTTTATAAAAAGTAACTTTAACATCCTGGGAAATGTATTAGGCCATATATACATAAATCTTGTACCAATGAACAATTCATGCAGAATAATGGACTCTATTGGGTGGACTTTGTAACCTGACAAGCCTAGATTCTCGCCCCAGACCCACCTTACAGAGGTGAGACCATGGGAACTTTACTTCATGGGATTAAATTTTTCTGCATCCAAGGGCATGCAGAGTTTAAATTCCTTTCAGAATGAAAATATTGTGATGTTAACAGAGCATCTAGTTCAATGCCTTGGTCAGAGCAGGGGCTCAGCAGATATTCATTTTTTCATATCTTCTCCTAAACTTTTATGCTTCAATTTCTTAGTTTGCTCTGTGCTGTGACTGTGTCCCATGTGCATTTTCACAACCACTGGCAAATTTGGGTCTCTGCATTTCCCATCTGAATGTTAAGATTGAGGTATATATATGTATACACACACACACACACACACACACACACACATATATATACACATATATATATATACATACACACACACACACATATATATACATACACACACACACACATATATGTATGTATGTATGCCATGCATGGAGTACTTAAAAGCTGCTTGCCGAATAAATAAATGTGTGAATTTTTTGGCAAAGTTTCTGACCAGGATGTAGATTTCAAGTTTCCTAATCTGGATTCCAGGAAAGACTCTTTTTTAAATCAAAGTCACTTATCTATACCCTTCAACTTATTCCTGAGCCTCCTTTGTTCCCTACTACCATCAGAGCTGGAGGCAGAAACCAAGTATTATGTTCTTTGTTTTCAAAATAGTCAGGTCAAATACAAACTTATTCACCCACTAATAAGTATTTTTACAAACCACTATTTCATCACCAACGTGAGGCAAGGTATTAATCGTAAAAATGAGACAGATGTGGGAATTTTGCATCATGTCCTCTGAAGGGTCTCTCTGTCTCCCTTACCTGGGAAAGGCCAATGGAAGGTTAGAATATCATGGTGTCACTTTCTCATCTCCTATTTGCTGGTGATACTGCCACTATGCCCTTCAATGGCCTTGGCCTTTCCCCAACTATTGTCATAAATGGGGATTGCACATCTTGTTTTCCTCTTACACAAATTAAATTAATTCAGGTACCATAGGCTGCTCACTCCTGATTTATTTTATTCATAAGTCCCCCAATTTTGGGTTGTCATCAAGACAAGCTGAATGAATGGATACATCAGATTTAAGAAAAAGGAACCTGTGAGTGAGTCAATGCATTGCCCTTCTTTCTGTGGTGAATGTGGGATTTATGAGCAATAAAATTATAAGAAAAACATCTCCAATTTACTTGCAGAGTGACAGCGTGTGAGCTGAATTACTCTGAGTATCTGTTTTCCTCTTTATGAAATGTAGGACCTGCATCTGATGGTCTGTAGTATTATCCTCAACTCCTATTTGGAGAGTGTGATTCCTTGAGATGCTGGCCTGTACACATTGTTAGGATGCCATAAAATAAGCTGTGTGCAGGCCCCCTGCCAACTGGCTCTGAGGATTAAAGGAGCCTCAGCAGTAAGTTTCTTTGAAAACGGTACACATTTAAAATAGCCACTCTGTGAGGAGAGTTATGTGGTTCTGTGATTAGAGGCAGGAAGAGAGAAACCCCACCCCTGCAGACATGAAACTGCTCTCTGCAAGAGAAAACCAATGCTGTTACCATCACTGTGATCCCCTCTTCTTACAGCATTCCTTGAGGTTGAGACCAGGATATTTAAAGAACCCTCTCCTTGTTCTATTTGGGCTCCTTCTCTTCTCCCACTGCTGAGCATCTCACACCCAAGATTCTAACAACAGAGTTAATGTTGTTGCAAGCCGGTGGCATCTGACATCCAAAAGCTCCTCTGAGGATGTATTTCCAAATCCTTTACGACCTTAGGGAGTGGTGTGTAATTGTTGCTATAAAGCAAGGCACTACAGTAACCTTGGGAATTTGAAATCACTACAGGAAATTGAAGAGTAAATTCCTTTTAATAAAGCAGTGCACAGCAAGATGCCAGGGAGTAAGAAATGAACTCATGCGGCAGTTGGTACTCAGGAGAGAAGAGAGATCTCTGCTGCCAGAATCCAGGAGGGTGGACTTGGGGCATTTGTTCCACCACAGACCCTGCCCCATTCCAGTAGCAGCCTTATTACCTTCTGGGTGAAGACCTTGGAGAACAAAATGATTCCTCTAGTTTAAGAAGTAGAGGCAGCAAGTCAGAGTTTAAGGGGTGGAATATGTTTTGAGGAGCAGAGTCTAGTCTAGTCTAGACTTGGTCTTTGGTGTTGAGGACTCAGATCATGACCTATCAGCTTCAGTTGCTCTAGAGCAAAGTCCAACATTAGAACACATGGTAATTTTTCTTTCCTCATCACCTATGGAGAAAGATAATGTCTATTGTGCTAAATCTGTGAAGTCTACAAGAGAGAAACTATGTAAAGCTTGAGCAGGGAAACACTGCACCAATATAAATTACATTTTGGGATGATAGCCCTGCTGTCAGAAGCACTTTGCATGTTTTCTGTTATTCCTTAACAATTTTTTTTTTCTTTGCACTAAAGACTGAGTGTAGACAACTTGTCCGGGCAGAAGAGGGTGAAAGTATCACTCAAGCAGTGATGTTTCCCTGAAAGGGTATGGGTATGAGGTTGGCCAGAAGACATTTGTCTAAGGATATTTGATAGGCCGTGGCTAACAATTCCATGCCAGGAAAGGCTAGTAATAGCTGGAGTTGGTTACAGCCATTGCTTTCCAGAAACTGCCACACTCCTAATTATTCTAGGGACTTGTGATTCCCCATATTATCACATCCCATCCAGACCACTTGTGTCTCCAGCCCAGTACCTATGAGAAGCTGCCAGTTCCACCCCTTGAGCAAAGACTTATCTTTTCTTGGCCCTAATGTCTCTTGTCTTTCTGCCCCAAACTCCTGATTTGCTCTTGTTCTACATTATTAGAAGCATCAAGGGGTTGTCTATTAGGATGAGCTCTGGAGTCTAACTCAGATATGGCTCAGTCTCAGCCAGGTACACACAATTATTTAGTGTCTCCTACCTTCAGTTTTCTCATCTTTAAAATGGAGAAAGGATTGCTAGGGATATAAAGGAGACCAAGTATGGAAAGCATGTAAGAGTAAAATGCCAGCAATACATTTTTACCTATAACTATTTTTGTCAATGAGTACCTATTTGCAATGAATTATGATTTGCTTTTGAAGGTTTTCCTAAAATCTTTCACCTTCTCTGCTCTCCCTCTCTCCTGATTTATTTTGCAAACCCTTAACTTGAGTGAATGTTACTGAAGCTCTCTAGACCTGTCTTCTCACCTGTAAAGTGAAGACTAAGAATTATTCTCCCATAGTTTCATCTTCCTGTGCTCAGTGGCCTCATCGACACTCCCCATGGGAACCCCCAACATGATGGCATGCCACCTTTGCAGAAGAGTCCAAGTGCTAACGACAATTTGTCAACTGTCCTGAGTTTCATCTGCCCTACAGCAACAACCTAGTTTTGTTTTTATTTAATGTTTATTTATTTATTTTGGAAGGAGGCAGAAAGAGCGAGAGAGAAAATCTCAACCAGGCTCCCTGCTGTCAGCACAGATACAGGGCTTGAACCCACAAACTGACCTGAACCTAAACCAAGACTTGGATGCTTAACCAACTGAGCCACCTGGGTACCTCAACAACCTAGTTTTTTTTTTTTAATCTTTTAAATGTCTTTTATTTATTTTTGAGAGACAGAGACAGCACGAGCAGGGGAGGGTCAGAGAGAGAGGGAGACACAGAATCTGAAGCAGCCTCCAGGCTCTGAGCTAGCTGTCTGCACAGAGCCCAATGCGGGGCTCAAACCCACAAACCTTGAGATCATGACCTGAGCTGACACCGGACGCTTAACCGACTGAGCCACGCAGGCTCCCCAACAACCTAGTTTTATATGTTCATTTACATTTGACTGCTCTTCACCTGAAATTATTTCCAAGCTATTACAATCCTGCTTCTCTCCTCCAGATGACTTGATTGCTCTCTATATAACCTTACTATAAAGTGCTAGACTACGTGGGATATCTCTTTCCATAAATGGTTGATTTGGATAAAACAAATGCTGTCTCTTCTTTCCTTTGTTTTATATTTTTCCCCAAATTTTATAATCCCAGAGTGAAGCACAGATCTCTTTAATGGTTTTATGTCACCTTATGCCATTGCCACATTTTGAGTATCCTGCCCACAAAAATTTTTATATCAGAATGTGAGGTGCCATCTCCTGCAGTCAATATCTATACCACTGATTCCCTCAACCCAAAAGGCAAGTCTTCACTTTCATAGACTTTAAATTTCAAATTAAGAGATGCAGACCTTACTAGTGAGTTTTGTGAATACTAATTTTGTCAACCAACATATTTGCTCCTCCTCTCAGCATTTTTTGTTCACAGATGGGATGAACCCTTCCCTTTCATGCATTTACCAAGGTCCACTGACAAACTATTTCAGAGAGAGCCAAGGACAGAGCCTTAGGCAGATGCTATTACAAACCTTCCTCCTGTTTGTCATCCATCAAAAAATCTCCTTTGGTCCTGTTTGTTCAATCAATTACCAGTCTACCTAATTGTTCTTATATTGTTCTTGCCACTGTCTCTCCATCCTGGGCCCAGTTATGACATGAGACAACTGGCTCTTGGCACACAAAGTCTACTATATTTCCCTGAGGCAGTAAGCAATAACAATTGTTAAAAACTTGAGCAGTGGAGTCAGATAGACTTGTGTTTAATTCTGCACCCATCACTCCTTGACTGTATGATGCTTAAGGTTGGTTAAACACTCTGTCCAAAACTCACAGATGAAGAAACTCAAGGGGATTGAAAGTAGCTATTTTATAGGGCTAATATGGTTTCTGGGTAGATATAATATGATAAAACATATCAAGCACTTATAAGAAACCACTTGTACATAATAAGGACTCAATAAATGTTAGCTCTTTTACAACTATAAACATCACAACCCCACTAAAGAAAATAAAAGGAAAAATGAGATTAACCTGACCAGATCTTTGCTGATTTCTACCACACATTTGAGACATTATTCTAACATTTGTATTCCTTCCCTTCAGAGCCTAATCTCTATTTGTAATCACACATGGATTGTTGTGATTATTTAATTAAAACTCTCTTCCTCATTGAGTCAGAAGCTCCATGAGAACACAACTCATGGCCATTTGTGCTCAGCCTGCATCCTCCAAGTACCCTGAATAAGGCTGGGATGGTGCTCAATGCCTATTTGTTAGGCAAAATGATTTCTGTGCAATTTGTACTAATGATCACCAAGGAACAGAAAAGAATCAGCAAGTTTCTATTAACCATCTATGAGTACAGATTTCCCCACCCCACCAATTGCACCACGTGGCTTTGCACAGAGCAGCTGGTTCTGACTGAAGAATAATTCAGGGAGTGTATTTGATTGCTGTTCAGAAGAGCCTAACATCAGGAGCCTCATTACATCACAATTGGCGTTTCTTCCAGACTGAGATGAATGTGCATGTTCAAGAAGACCGGAGGAAGATCCTGGAGAGAGTGCATCTGAATCTGACACTGGTTAGAATAAGGGTTGAGGTCCAGTGCTGGAAGACCTGGGGAGAACAGGTGCAAAAGTCAGAGCTTGAAGTCCTAGCAGGAGGCAGAAAGCCAGGGCAATGGAAGCATCAAGCAGAGAAGAGAAGAAGATGCAAAGAGCCTACGGGCCCTGTACCTCCCAAGCATGCAGAGGGAAAGGGGTGCAGCAGCACAGCTGATGGGGCATCTGCTGTCTGAGGGACTAGGCTCCAGACTGAGATGAGAGGCAAATCCATACCACCCAGCTTTGTTGGTCTCTACAACCTTGAGCAAGTCACCTGACTTCCATAGACTTCTGTCTTTTAATCCACACAAAAAGAGAAATAATGAAAACCTCACTGAGTTGTTACAAAAATGAAAGCCTATCATTTAATGAAATCATCTAACTAAGTGATGATTGCAAGTTCACAGGTAAAGTGCTTACTTTTGGTTATTAGCAGTAAGAGGCAGTGATTCCATGTAATAGGTATTCTATTGATGTCCCTGGGCTAAAGCAACACGACAAGCCAATGGTGGACATAGGCATTTATGGAAAACCTAATCTACAGCTAGCCCTTAGGAGAAATATGGAGAAACAGAATTGTAGGAAGTTAATACCAAAAACTGGTTTAAAGATCATTTACGGGCACCTAGGTGGCTCATTGGTTAAGTATACAACTTTGGATCAGGTCATGACCTTGTAGTTCATGGGTTCAAGCCCAAGTCCAGCTCTATGCTGACAGATGAAAGCCTAGAGGCTGCTTCAGATTCTGTGTCTCCCTGTCTCTTTGCCCCTCCCTCACTCACACTCTGTCCCTCTCTGTCTCTCAAAAATAAATAAAAGGGTTAAAAGATATTTTAAAGATCATTTAGTATTTCCCCAAATTGACTGATCATAAAAATTATGAGGTTAAAACCACAAATACCAGACTTCCACTGAAAAGCAACTAAGGCATAATCCCCAGGGTACGGGCCTAGCCATTTGGTATTAATAAAGCACCAGGTGATTTTAATGACTACGTGAAACTGGTCAATGCTGCACAGTTAGTTCAACCTTTGCTAATTATTTTAATCTCTTTAAGCTCTCATGACTCAAAACAGCAGCATCAAGGTCACCTGGGAGAGTGTTAGATTTGCAGAATCTCGAGGTCCCACCCCAGACTTAACTGCATAGGAATCTGTAACTTAACAAGACTCCAGGTGATTCTTATGCATATGAAATTTCAAGAAGCGTCAGTTTAAAGCCTCCTCACCTATTCTTGGACATTTGGCGGCTAGGAAATCTCTCCCTGGAAACTTTCCCTATCTCTTGGTGCTTCTGACTACTTAAAATGTAGAAGCCAAAAAAATAAGGAAAGAAAAAAAACAAAACAAAAAGCAAAAACCAAAACAAAACAAAGAAAAAACGCTTCCCTGCAGAGTCAACACCATTGAGAGTATTTATGGATCTGAGCCACTGATTTTAACACAGACTGGTAAGAGCTAACAATGCCAGGACATCTAATAAAGGTAGGTATTAATTGAATTCTACAATATTAATCCTCAAAACCAAAAGTTGTTTCATGTTTTCCATCTTATAGGTTTAAAAATTATGCTTAAAAAAATGATGTACATTCACAGTCTTAACCATTTTGATGTGTCCAGTTCAGTAGTGTTAACTGTATTCACATTATTGTACAACAGGTCTTTAGAACCTTTACATCTTTCAAAACTGAAACTATACCCATTGAACAGCAACCCCCCAGCTCCCCCTCCCTCCAGTTCTTTGCTGTCTTTAAAGAAATAAGCTGCCTTGTAATGAGAGATCTTTGAGAAGGTCACCTGGCAATGAACTACAGGTGATTTCCAAAGGAACACAGTCCAACCGTCACATCAACTGCAGCCTTGTGAGACCCTATGATGCATATTGTGTGTCATTTAAAGCCACTAAGTTTGTGGTATTTTGTTGTGCAGCCACAGAAATCAAATATATCTCTGGAGTGATACTTAGAAACTGTACAAATATTCCACTCCCCATCAACTTTTAACCTAATGATTTTATTATTATCTTGTCCCCTTTATATGATTGTTGAAAGAATTATTCTACATTCTTCATTGCCAATTTTCAGTGTATGGAACTGGTATAATAGTCACCTCCAATGGTGGTAAATGATTGATTTTTTTCCCTTTCATTATTATTATTATTATGGACTTTGGGTTTTTATTTACTAAATACATTGCATATAATTAGAGCCATTTTTCTTTGTTCTACATAGCTTTTGAAATATATCATTCATTTAACTTAGGTAATATATTCATTTTAAGAAACAAATATTATCCACTTAATTGTATATTAAATCACAGGTCTTTACTAATTTCCCCCTCTTAGAAAAGATAATGTATATTTTCTGTTATTTAGAAACTCCAACATTTTGGGATCCATTTGATCTTGCAGACTTCTTCCAAATGCAGGCCAAATTTTAGAAGATTCAGATATGAATCTGGCTACTTTGCATTCATTAATGCATTTCTTAGTGTTAGGTTTTGAGAGATTTGTGGAAAATTGCAGTCAGATCACCTAGTGAGCCTATGGGTCAGGATTTTGTTAGACACGTGTTTCTTATAGCAAAAATACTTCTACCTAGTTTCATACAGTATTACTTCACTTTAAAACACATAGTAAGAAGTTGAGAATTGGTTCCAACAGCACTAAACTTTCCAGTGTTTTCTTAAGGGAGCATTGTTCTGAGCCATTAATTCTGCTGTGTGTGTGAGTTGGGGTACATGTTTTCTGGAGGGTCTTCTTTGGCTCTCCTTGAAATATTGTTTTCCTAAAATGTACTCCTCTCTGCTCTTTCATGAAATTTATAAACCACTAGCCCGGGTGGGTTTTGCTCAAGCAACTTCTCCAGGTTGGGAAAAGGGAGAAACTCTGGATTTCCCTGGGAAGTATAAAACTCAACATTTCCAAGTAGAATAGAAAGCATCATGAATCATTAATGGTCAAAATGCAGTAGGCAATTTTGCACCAAACACAATTACTACATGTCTTGGGAAGCAAACCTATCCTATTGTTAAGCTAAGAAAATGCTCACTTCTAGTTTCAGTGACAGTAAAAACTAAACACTCTAAGAGCTCAAAAGAGAGAAGCCTGTTCCAAAGGGATCTGAGGAGGGATTATAGAGAAGAGAGAAAAAAATATACACCATCACTGCAAAATGTAAAGTCATTGAGAGAATAAAAAAGAAGGTATCTGTGAAGTTCAAGAATGTATACTATTTTCTTTCTTAAGTGAAAGGAGGCTTGGAGACATAAAGAACTCATTACTGCCTTTGCTATTGATTAATGTATCCAGGAAACAGTAGAAATGGTTAGAAATAATAGCAGAAATAGTCTTCGGCTATGACCTAAGGCATCTGAGTTCTAGCCTAGGGTTCCTATTTCTAGTTTTGTGTCCTTTTCTTTGTAGAATACCATTATCTCCTCTTCCACTATTCATTTCCATAAGCCCACAGGGAAATTATTTTGCTATGTCTGTCAAAATGGTAAAGCAAACTTAGAATTTACTGTAGAATAACAGAATATTAGACTCAGCAGATGTCTAATACATCCATGGGTCAAATACCTGGTCCCTATTGCTGTTCAATAAATGAGTTAAGCAGTCATGATTTATTTAATAATGATGACTTAAATTATATTTCATTATTATCTGCTTAGACAAATGGAAGAATGTTCTATGTCTCCACAAAGACATATGCTGTCTCCAACTCTTCTTGAAACCTATGGTCACTCAGTCCTTTTTTGTTTTGTTTTGTTTGTTCTTCGAATAGAATCCTGGGAGAAAAGCCCAACCACCTTCTTCTATATTAAATGACCATTGGCATGCAAATCTCAGCACCCAGGAGAGGACGGAGGCAGGAGACTATGATAAACATAGAACATAGGAGCAATAAAGGAAACAGCCTCTTCTTAACTAAGCAAATTGTTGCACAGGATTCTAGAGCTCTTGATATTTAAGATAAAACTAAAAATCCAAAGACTTATGTAACAATACTGGATTTTAAAATGTTGACAATTCCAATTTTTAAAGACATTGAATAGGCCAATACTGTACAAACTAGGACCTATCCAAAGACAACTAACTAGCAATCTGATTTAGTTTGTCATTTTCCCAGTTTGGGAACTTAAATGTCCTAAAGCCAGTCAACCATAAAACCTAGAGCAGCACTTTCTTCTCTGAACTTTCTGTGTAGGGAAGCACAGATACAAATGCCCCCCTCAAAAGAAACAATGTCAAATGTGTCCCCAATGGACTCTAAATCTTGCTGTATGATTTGTTCTTCCATTTCTTTGTTCTGAGAGAGAATCTGGTCGATAGTGGAGCAAAGCTTTTATTCAGTCTTTAAACTTTAATGTTGGTTAAAAAATAATAATGCATCTTTACGACCTGTATTATAATGGTAAATATTTAAAGTCTCATAAATCCACCATGACAGAGATTCGGAAGTCAATGGAAATGGATAGCAAAACTGAAATGTTCACATTTGCCCTTTGGAAGGGTGGTCTAAGGAAGGACAGTACTCTCTCCAAGTCCTCTCTCCCTTTTGCCTTAGTTTAGGATTCCTCAGTTTTATAGGGAGAAGTTATCTTAGATGTTCATAAGGAGACTTCCATTCATCTTACTTTCTCCCCAGTCTATGGATTTTTTATGATAAAACATATTAAGCGGGGGCTTTCAGATATGCTTCATAGGAAAGATGGACAGTCATCAGTGGAGTTTCCCTTGCCCTTTTCATCTGCCCCAAAGGACGCTTATCTCAGACTTACAGCCTCTTCCCAACATACTGAATTGTAGATAATTCATGGTTTACTTCCTTTCAGATCTTGGCTTAAATTAAAAGTTTGAAATGTGTGTGTGTGTATAATATAGTTATATTTATGTATATTTATATATGTTACATATTTTCCTATATATGAAAATATTCAATACATATTTATATTTTTTCTGTTTTTTCCTGTATACAGTCTATGTCAATGTGTCTTTTCAACATGCTTGGTTTTTATTAAGCAATCAAATATTTCTCAAGTATAAGCATTGCATTTATGGTGATTGGGGGGTAAATGTAAGAAAGGGATATTCCTTCTTGGCTTACTGACTCATACATGATGGTTTTCACACTTATAATCTTGATGGAAGGTAGAATAATTATGAAATACAACAGAAGAGAATATAATTATACAAGGCAACTTTTGAGGTAACTAATAAAACTTATGTAAAGTAGATTCTGCTTCCATTGACCTGTCCTATTGTTTTTTGTTTTGTTTTGTTAGTTTCTATTTCATTTATTTCTGCTCCAATCTTTATTATTTCCTTCCTTATACTGGTTTTGGATTTTGTTTGTTTTTCTTCTTCTAGCTCCTTTAGGTATAGGGTTAGGTTATTTATTTGAGATTTTTCTTGCTTCTTGCTTTTTAAGGTAGGCCTGTATTTATTGCTATATACATCTCTCCTATGAATACTTTGGGGTCATTGTGTTTTCGTTTTCATTTTTTTCCTTGTATTTTTTATTTCCTCTTTGATTTCTTGGTTGACCCATTCATTATTTATTAGCACGTTGTTTAACCTCCATATATTTGTGCTCTTCCTAGAGTTTTTCTTGTGATTGATTTCTAGTTACATAGCATTGTGGTCAGAAAATATACATGAAATGACTTCAGTCTTTTTGAATATGTTGAGTCTTGTTTTATGGTCTAATATGTGATCTATTCTGGAGAATATTCCATGTGCACTTGGAAAAAAATGTACTCTGCTGTTTTAGGATTGACTGTTCTAAATTTATCTGTCAGATCCATCTGGTCCAATGTATCATTCAAAACCACTGTTTCCTTCTTGATTTTCTGTTTGGATAATCTGTCCATTGATGCAAGTGGGGTGTTAGTCCTGTGCTATTATTATATTACTATTAATTATTTCCTTTACATTTTATATTAACTGCTTTAAGTATTTGGATGTTTCCATGTTGGGTACATAAATATTTCCAGTTGTTATATCTTCTTATTGGTTTGTCAGGTAAATGATTATATAGTGTCCTTTTCTTTTTGTCTCTTGTTACAGTCTTTGTATTAAGGTCTATTCTGTTCCATATAAATATTGCTACTCTAGCTTTCTTTTCACATCCATTTGTATGATAAATGATCTCCATCCCTTCACTTTCCATCTGTATGCATCCTTAGGTCTGAAATGAGTCTCTTGTATGTAGCACGTAGATGTATCTTGATTTTTTTTTATCCATTCCATCACTCTGTATGTTTTTATTGGAGCATTTAGTCCATTTACATTTAAAGTAATTATTGATAGGTATGTATTTGCTGTCATTTTTTATTTGTTTTAGGGTTCTTTGTTCCTTTCTTCCTTTGTTCTCTTCTCTCACGATAAGTTGGGTTTCTTTAGTGATATACATTGACTACTTTTTATTTTTTGCATAGTTATTACTTGTTTTGATATGTGATTATCATTCAGTTTGCATATAACATCTTCTGCATGTAGCATCTATCTTCAGTTGATGGTCACTTAAGTTTGAACCCATTCTTTACTCCTCTCCTTCCCACATTTTAGGTATCTGGTGTCATATTTTGTATCCTTTTATTTTGTGAATCCCTGGACTGTATTTGATGTGGTTTCTTCTCTACATTTAGCTGTGGAGTCTATTCTGTCGATCTTCAGGAAGTTTTCTGAGTTAATTACACTGATGAGAGTGTTATCTAGTCCTAACTGTGGGACAAGGTGATCCTAGGTTCTCCCTACTCTGCTAGCTTCCCTGGAAGTTTCTACATTTTATTTGTTAGACCACAAAGCCTATAATGGTGATTGTGGAAGTTTATAAGTGGGTTGAATAAGTCTTAAGGATCTCAGCCTTTGAAGGAAAAAAGACATGAGTTTGATAAAAATTGGTGGGAAAATAAAATTCCAGCAATCCAACACTATTATCTGTAGCTCACAAAAGAACCTTCTCCTTCAGTTCTCATTATAACCATGAAGTTTGCAAATAATCATTCCAATAGTTACAGAGCAGAAAATTACTGGTCAAGGATGTCAAGCAAACCCCACTTTATCAGACTTGTCTTTGTATGAAAGAAGAGCAACATATACTAAGCAAATGTATAGCATTCTGCAGTTATGCTCTTTGTTTCTTCTTCTGATGTGGGGGGTAAGATGGCCATATTTAAGAGTCATATTGGCTGAGAGTCAGGTAGATGCAAGCAATATAAAAAGTGGCAAAGGAGTTTTCAATCTGTAATGCATATGTTTGTAAACCAATAACTAATCGCAGACTGTATAAAATGGAAAACATAGAAACTTGTGTTTTTCTATTATTTGGCACAAGATCTTGTGTGCAGAAAGCAAGTTTTATAGTCATAAAAAATAACAAAACACACAAGGCAGCAAAGGTTATGGCTAAATAAGCAATGAAGCTGGAGACAGGAGTAAAGTTATCCTACTTCAGACACAGATAGATTCTTCAGTGCACACAATTTTAGGGGTCGAATGGGGTCTGCCCAAGAAAACTTTCCAAAATGGCATAAGCCTGTCCATTGCATATGCTTGAATCTCTTCAAGCAGGGTTGGCCAGTGAATGTTTGCATTTGCTGGGAACCCAAGTATTCACTCACTCACTTACCTTGTTTTTTATAAGGAACAAATAAACATCTGCGTGCATGACAAAATGAGGGTGGGTCTTTTCTGACAATGTTATTTTGGCTCTAAGAATCCATATATATTTTGGGGAAACCTCTTCTTGAATGTATAGATTCCCATGTGCTTCAACCAGCCATTCATTCACAAGAGAATGTGGAAAGTGTCTGGTTATGTTCAAGCAGATCAGAGCATACAGTGAGCCCTTAAGTATTTGGTGAGAGTGAGTTTAATTGAAAAGTAACAGGAAAAACAGAAGAGAGAAGAAAATCAAGCAATAATAAGAAAACAAACACAAGAAGGAATGAGTTAGGAAATATGGTGTGATCTATGTTTTGTTCTAAATAGTAAACATAAACTGAAAGCCCAGGAATTTGAGTTAATGGTTACAGCTACTGAAATGAAACAAAGCCACTCAACAAAAATTTTACTAAGAACTGTGTGTGTGTGTGTGTGTGTGTGTGTGTGTGTGTGTGAGAGAGAGAGAGAGAGAGAGAGAGAGAGAGAGAGAGAGAGAGAGAGAGAGAAATTTTCTTTGAAACATGGGTATCCTAGAAAGTTGCACAGGTTCTGATTGTGGGAGATACATAGTAATGCTTAGGAATAATGCCCAAGAATCCCAGTTGGCTGGCTATCTGGCTGAGAAAATGGTAAAGAAAGTCATGAGTGAAAAGCTCCATCTCAGGGGCAGACATTAAGATTCTTTGACATGATGCAGAGTCTCAATTAGAAACTTTCTTTTTTGAAGGCATTTTTCTAAAAACCAAACTCTATTCACATTTGAAATTGAGAGATTAACGGACTCTAGGGAATACAGTTAAGTGATACTTTTTAAA
Organism: Suricata suricatta; assembly: GCF_006229205.1. NCBI lineage: Eukaryota > Metazoa > Chordata > Mammalia > Carnivora > Herpestidae > Suricata > Suricata suricatta. The sequence continues at coordinate 163,222,484 of NC_043701.1, forward strand.
AGCATTGTATATAAGGATCCCCATTGGATGTAATGATACAGACTGACTATTAAACATCTCTTAGAATTAATCTCCTCCCATAAGCTTGTGATACTTTGAACTTAATGTTGTGGAATTTATCACAATGTACAGTATATTATAGAGAAAAAGGAAATTTGTATGTGTTGATATGCCATGCACTTTCTTACGTTGTCTCTCTCATCCCCCCTCTGAGTATGTTTTGACACACAATCTTACATTAGTTTAAGATGCAATATAGTGATTCTTATATTGTGTCTTTTAAGTTACTCCAAAAAGCAGAATATCTGGTATATTAGACTCATTATTTCCAATTTACAGAAGGAACAGTTGAGGTGTGAAAGGTTAAATAATTTCTTAATTAGTAAGTTTTAGTGCAAAGATTTGAACTCAGATTTACCCATTCCCATTTCTCTGCATGGCCTGCATATGCAACATCTAGAGAGAGGCAGCTCATACCTTTCTTGGCTTTAATGACCTTCTATACCTAGGTGCTCAATAAAATCTTTTACATTGACTCTAGTGAACACATGATAATTGTGTCATTTTGTAAGTTGAAGGGCCAAATAATAAACTTAAGAAGCCTTATTCAAATTGGAATGCAGCAAATAAACTTCAAACGAGAATAACAATCCCTGAAGGTTCAGTTGAGAAATAATTATTCCGAACTTATCAATCTATACATTAAGAATGGACTTGACTTATAGGTAGTTAGAATAGGTGTTAACTGTTTCTTAGACATTTTGATGGGTTTTAGAATGTCTTTCTGTCTCAGATTCTCTTCATATATGACCCTAACATCAATGGGCATGCCTAAAGTTCCCACCTATTGGAGCCAATTCCTTGTGTAAAATTATAGTCAGCTATAAAAATTGCTCATCTGCACTAGAGATAAATAAACCATAATCCTCATTCTATAAAAGTACACATGCACACACACAAATAAAAGATTGTTTTACTCTAAAGAAGATCCAGGAATCAAGGGAATTCTATATGAAAACTTGGAAGAGAGAGGACTGAAGATATTAGACTCCAAAGAGAGTCTTGCCAACCTCCTCATGCTGCTCAAGGCTGGTTCTTAATGAGAAGCACATTTCCCATGTCTGAATGATGTAACTCAGTAGAATCTCAATCAATGTGACTTTGATATAAATGGTGTTCTTTGCCTGCTATTAAATACTGTCAGAATGCTAGACCTGGCAGCTCTCCAGGGCTGGAAGGCCTGTTGGGATTTTGAGTCATCTCTGAGATGGGAATCCATTGGAAAATAAAGCTTTGACAGTTAGTAAAGACAGTCTGCTTAGCTACTGGTGTCCTAGCAAAGGATGTAAGCAAAGGAAAATTGTGAAAGCTATCAGAGAGAAAAAAAGAAGAGAGAAGGTGGCCCCCGAGTTTGATAGCTTACAGTTTAATTATAGGGAGACTGTATATATAGAGAGAGAGAATGAATGAATGAATGAATGAGAGGAGAAAAATATTGGGACAGTGCCTTAAAATTACAAAGTTCTTGATTGGACCTTCATAAGAACTTGAAGAGAAAAATACTGCTGTGGCAGAAGACTGGACCCACAGAAGTTAAGTTTCCCCAACACAAACAGTTGGAAAGTGACAGCCTGAAATAAGCTTTTCCCTCCTGGTTCCACATCTCATGTTTTCAGGCAGGTTATACTCCCTGCTGCATGGCAATACAGACTCCAGAACATTCTGTAATTTTGGTGCTACATTGTGTCACATGGAAAATAGAAAGGACTGGAGTAGTCAAGGTTGACTTCCTGGAAAAAGTGAGATTTGAGGTGACCTGGAGAGAAATTGTGGGGGAGGATTAAGAGTGGGCTTTTGAAACCTGCCTGAGTTTGAGCTTTCACTCTTCAGCCACGTGAATTTGGCAAGTTAATTAACTTCTTTGTACCTCAGGTTTCTCATCTGTAAAATGTGAGTGACTATAGTGAGAATAAATGGGTTCAGATTTATAAGGTGTCTAGAATAGTCCCTGGCAACTGCACACACTCAGGAAATGACAGCATCATTGTTAATATCTAAGGGGAGAGTGGGCTCCAGGCAGGAGGGAAGTGTTTGTTTATCCACGCTGCTCATTTAGTATTTATTGAGTCCCCACGAAGGCTAGATAGGCACTGCCCATGATAGTTGAAATAAATTACCTAATCTAGGCTCTGCTGGCGAATCACAGAACAAGGCAGAGATACAGCTGTCACCACCTGAACCCACTGATCAATCTTTGTGTCATCAAAAGTGAGACAGACATTACGTGCCTCCTGGGGTGTTGCAGTCCAAACTACATAGCGCCGCCTGTGAGGCATTCTTGCCAAAATGGCCCAACCTGGATCTAATGAAGCCTTTAGGAATCATTGACAGTCTGCAGGCCACAGAGGAAACACAGGGGACAGAGGGACAACTAAATGACACTGTGAGGAAATAATGAGCCAAATTCAGAATGTGGAGCTTTCAGCAAGACTGTTAACCCAGTTTATTCAAAATAGAAGAAGTGTGGAAAAAAAAAAAAAGGAAAGGAAAAGAGGTTCTGTTTTAGGTTGAAAGTGACTGAAAAGAAGAGACAGCTACCAAATGTCACAATGGACATTGCCATTTTACACACCGATTGAAGAAACTGCTCATAAAAAGGCATCTTGTGGATAATCATGGATAATCACAGGTATTAGATGCTATTTAAAAAATACAGCTAATGCTCTTAGGTTTGAAAATGGTCTTGCTTTGATGTAATATAATCTTTCTTTTGGAAAAAAGTTTTGAATAAAACATTTTTTTACTCAAGAGAATAAATTGATAAAGTAAAATTGTTTGATACCAGATTTGAGGAGCAGGTGGAACTATTTAAAATTAAACTTCCCCTTGCCTTTCCTCAAGACCCCAGGGGAGCCTCACGGGGCATCCTGGACCTTTACAGGGGCTAGCATCTTATCTGTGACCTCATTTTATTTGAGAATTTTAAGTGCTTTACCTGCAGAGAGAGGCTGATCTCTGTTGAGGAGGTGGAGAAAGATAAAGAAAATGAGAGAAAGACCAGAAGGTATCAGGATAAATGAGAATAATGAATGAAGAAGGGAGGAGACAAAAGAGTAATATCAAGAAAAATAACATGGATGGAAAGAATGAGAGGTGTGTGTGGAAGCAAGGGAATGAGAAGCAGGGCTCAAAATAAAGGTGAGAGCAAAGAATCTAAGAGCTACAGAGTACCAATTCCCCACACTTACTATTTGCCGAGCAAAGAGGAGGAGACTCTATCAAGGAGGGAGATAAATGTGAACAAGGCCAAGAAAAAGAACATGGGCAAAGAGAAGGCTCGGTTCAAGGTGTTTATTTAATTCACACAACAGTACTGTGCTGTGTATATTATTGTTACAGTCTAGAAACTGAGGCACGGGACATTAAACAATTTTCCTAAAGTCATATACCTAGAAAGTGGAAGCCCAGGATTCAAACTCAGATGGTCTTGCTCCAGAAACTTCACTCTTAAGTAATGAGCTGCTTCTGTCAAAGTATCGCATGTACATTAGCCCAAAACCAGACAACAAAATGCAGTATGACTTAAATGATGCACATATAAATTTGCTTTCCTAACTAGACTACTCATTATCCCTATGCTTTTAAGTAGTTATTGTGTGCTATTCCTCCCTATCTAGAATAAGGTAGGGCATGGTTGTGCTGTTTGTCATGATGGATAAACCAAGTTCATTGTCATCAGTCAGATTGGAGCCACAGCCACACGTATAGAACCATGGAATGTTAGAGCTAAAATGGGATCAGACACTATTCGATTGAGCCTCCTTTTTTAATAAACGAGGAAACCAAGGTTCCAAAAAGGTAGAGTGACTTACTCAAGGTTACATGTCAAGTTAATGATACAAATTTGATGACGGTCCATGTTTTCTCACTTGGAGTTCAAAGATCCCTACAGGACAGAATCAGGTATCCTAGCTGTATCCCAAACTTCACTGTTAAAACAAAACAAAAATCCATAGGATCCACCAATTCCACTTCTGTATGTATAGTCAAACAGTTGAAAGCATGATCGCAAAGAAGTACTTGTTGACGCATGTCGGTAGCAGCATTATTTGCAATACCAGATGATGGAAGCAATCCAAGTGTCCGCTGATGGATGAACGGATAAACAGAAAGTGGTGTACGCTTACAGTGACATATTATTCTGCCTTAATAAGGATGGAGATTCTGATGTGTACAACAACATGGATGAAACTTAAGCACATTATTCCAAGTAAAAGGACTCAGTCGCAAAAGGACAGCTAGGGAATTACCCACTTAGGTAAGGTGATTAGAGTGGTCAAATAGTCAAATGGTGGTTGCCGTTTAATGGACAGAGTTTAAGTGTTGAAAGATGAGAAGAACTTAGTAGATGAGTGGGTCTGATGGTGGCTCAATACCATGAAAGTACTGAATTCCACTGCACTGTGCAGCTTTAAAGAGATGAGATGGTAAATTTGGTGTTATATGTGTTTGAAATGAAACAATGAAACAAAGCCAGCCTATGAACAACAACAACAAAAGATTAAGGCATTTTAAAAAAATGACACAGGAGTCAGAATAGAGTCAACCTCAAGGATCCCAACTTTATCCTAATATTTTACCTTGGTTGTATTCCTTTGCATTACAGAAACAAAGGTTGTATGTTGAACTGTGGACAATAATTCAGCATCTTTATACTGTATCTGACTTCGGTCAGTCCTAGCAGGAAAGGTATAATTTTACCTTTAAAAAATGTCTACAGGCCTTTGCAGGTATAGTTCCCTCTAACCCGAGGTCACCCCATTTCTTCCAAAGTGTGCATTAAAAGGACACACACAAATAAACCACAATATCACATTGCCCACTTTCCAAACTCCTATCTGTCCCTCAAAACCCTGCTCAGAACCTTCCAAATCTTTTCTGGGAAGCCAGCAACATTCACAGCTTCTTGCCCCAGATCTAGACAATCTCAGCCTGACCTGTGCCTCCATTAATATTGCTCTTACTTTTAACTTATTGATGTTTGCATCAGTAATTACACTGTAAGCTCTTTAAGCGCCGGTACCATCTTTCATCTCTACATTGCTAACGTTTAGAGTATTATACCTCACTGAATTAGTCTTAACAAATTAGCTGAGTGAATAAACAAAAGAAGAAAAATTATGAGGCCAGGCATTGCATGTCTCTTCAGCGTCTGGCCCTCACACCCCTTGAAAGGCTCTTGTCCCTTGAATCAACCCATCAGTGTCAGTTGAAATTGTCTGTGTCATCTAATAAACCCAACACCCTGCCCTGTGCTCACACAGTGCTGCCTTCAAATATGTAAAAATGTCATGAAAGACAGCTTGCCCTTCTGGAAGAGGATGATTAAGTGCATAATTAAAAATTGATGCAATTTTCTTTGATGCAACAGTATTTTGCTATTTCTCCTCCTGCAGCATATAAATGGAGAAGAACACAGAAAAGAGATCGGTTCCCAGTTGTTGGCTCCTCTGCCCTCCTTTCCTACTCTGGAGGGAGCAGAGACCTTGGTTTCCTTCTCTCTACTTTTGAAAGGAGCCATGAAGTTATTGGATTGCAGGGTCTCTGCTCAAACACAACCTTTACATGTACACATGTCCTGAAAAATAAGGTTGTTAGGCATGACTTATGCTATTTGCAAGCTACAAGCTTCATAATGGACAAGGTATAAAAAGCACAGGCTTTCTGTCCAAGTCATCCTATTATTTTGTCAATTTCATAATTTGAAATTGGTAAGCCAAGTGCTGGGAATCTCAATCATATAAACATGCAGTAAAAGAAGAATTATCATGACAAAGTTTTCTAGTGTTCTTAAGCCACTCCTATCATCCTCTGTGTTTTCCTCTTCAACTCCAGGTTCCTACCTACCAGAGTCTTCTGGAAAAAGAGAATATTTATTTTTCACTCTTGGAACACTGTAAGCTGGGTAATAGAGATGCAGAGGTGTGGAAAACCAGAGTGAGACAAAAGAAATTATTATAAAGGAAAAGTAATATTGGGATTAGTTTTGTCCTCATCCATAGGATTCTGCCAATGAATGGTTCATTTTCTCCCCCACTGTCTCTTCCTTACTTCCATTTTTCGGTGTGTGTGTGTGTGTGTGTGTGTGTGTGTGTGTGTGAGTGTATGTGTTTTCAGTACAGATAAGTTATTAACTATTGACTAGTTCATTGCATGTTGGTTGCATAAGAAACTAAATGAAGTACATGACACGGTAGAAAAATATGATAGAAATTAAATCATGAGATGAATCTCTAACTCCAAATCTTGTGACATTTTGTATGATCCCAGGAAATGCAGATTATCCTTGTGAGGCTTACTCTTCTCCTCTATCAACTGTTTAACATCTGCCTTGCACACCTTGAGTTTGGGTGAAAGTTCTGGTCTGAGAGAGCACAGACGCTGATGGAGCAGAGATGGGGTGGCCTTGGCGGAGGGAGGGGCATCACTCATAAGGTGGGCCTCAGGAAGTGCTTCCCAGGAAGGCCAGCAGGGGAGCTGGGCTTCCCTAGGTGGATCAAGTTTAAGAGAACAAAAAGAAGAGAGGAGAGGTGGGGGAGCTTCATTGGCTGGGAATAACTTAGAATACTGTCCTTAGAATGCCATGGGAAATAGGTCGTCCATAAGTATATTTGATAAAGAGTTTTAAAAAATTAACAACATGATCCTGTATCTATTTGCATGTCAGTTTTTCTTCTGTTAAAACGAAAAGAAGTCAGTGTACCTAAAATGAAAGGGTATCAGGCAGCCCTGTTATTAGTTCAACATATAAGGGGAAAGAATAAATGCAATTAAATTGTCAATAGAGCTCTCCTTACATCTGGCCTTTCAATACATGCCTCTCTGCGCCGCCTCTCTTTGCAGCATTGATTGGGTATTGTTAACCTTTATCTATCTCTTGTTTACGTTCCTCTATTAGGGCCAAACATCAATAGGAAGCTTTTAGAAAGGACAGAGGCAACCAGCGAGGAGACATTGAGAAAAGGTCAAAAATCTCAGAGATGAGGTGTGCTGTTCTCAGGCAGGCCTGGAGAAACATTTCCTGGCAAAGAGAGCCAGATCAGGGCTCAGCGGCTGGCATCCCTGGTGCCTGCCTTCAGGAAAGAAGTAGCACAGGGAGCAGGTCCATTGCCCCCTCTGTCAGGGCCGCTGTCCGCAGCAAACACCGAGCCTAAAAGAGAGCGAGGGCAGGGCATGCTCACTGGGCATGGATGGATGTGAACACAGTGAGAAGGCTGGATGGGGAATCGGGCTGGGGAGGAGGGACAAGTCAGCAGACCCTACAAGTGGCTGGCCCTTGCCTCCGGACCCCTGTCTTCTTCCCCTTGCTCTGTTCACCAAAAGACAGGTGTTCATTTCACAAGGGAGGGGACTGAAGTCATGAGTGGTTAAGTGACTTGCACAAATCTCACTGTGCCAAAACTACACTTGGACTTCTCAATTTTGAAACCCTACATCTGCTTCTGAGAAACAGAGAGCCAACCCCCCGCAAAGTCTGGCTTGTGCTAAGTGTCCCCAGAAGCCATAATAACCTGGCAGAATTTTTCTTCTTTTGTGTGTTACAAAGACAAAATGCATATTTGCAAATACTAAATTATAATAGAATCTAATAATTGTAATAATATTGAATATGCTCCCTCCCTTCCCTCTACCCATTACCTCCACACTAGGGCTGTCTGTGCTGCAGTCCTGTTATACCAAGCTGAGCCCTGGCTCGCTGTGAAGAGCAGTTAATCCCCCCAGGTCTCCATTTCTGAATGCTAATACTCATACTATTCTAGTTCTACTATTTATAGGCCACTACTGAGATTTTAGTGAACCTTGGATTCAGTCCCAGGTCTGCCTCACTCAAGACCCCATATTCTAAATTATTATGCCAAAGGACCTGCAGGTACAGACAGTGACATTAGTGCAGCTTTCTTGACAGGATGCTTGTGAGCATCCAATGCATACATAAAGGTAATCAGCATTAGGAGATCAGGATGGTGATGGTGATGGTGAGCCGTCCTCCTCACCCCTAAGAATAGAAAGGCAGATATGGGCCTCAGGCAAGTAGAAGACTGTGGACAGACTGGGTATGAATTTGCTGCTGGGGCATTGCCAGACAAGAAATGTGAACAAAGATTGTGATAGCTCTTTTTTTTTTAATGTTATTTATTTTTGAGAGACAAAGAGACAGAGTGTGAGCAGGGGAGGAACAAAGAGAGGGAGACACAGGATCCAATGCAAGTTCCAGGCTCTGAGCTCTCAGCACAGAGCCAGATGAGGGGCTCAAACCCACAAACCATGGGATCATGACCTGAGCCGAAGTCAGATACTTACCTGACTGAGCCACCCAGGTGCCCCTAGATTGTGATAGATTTTAAAGGCAGCTGGTAAGTCTCTTAGAAACCACATGGTGCATCCCTTCCCCATATATAAGGCCCAGAGCCACCAGCCATGGTCCAAGGTCACCTGCTAAATTCTAGCAGGGAAGGACAGGTTCTGATGAGACCACTCAGGACTTATGCTGATCTCTTATACATGCTGCAAAAAGGGGACAAGAGGGTATTTTATTAAAAAACAAATAGCCAGCAAAACAAAGAAAATACAAAAACAGAAAAGTCCACTGGAGTATGAGCTGGCATAATGGAGTTCTTGCACTAGGTCCTCTAGAGGATTCTATGTACCTAAGCTACTCTGATCCTCCTTTTCATTATCAGTGTAATGGAAGGGATGACTCTGCCCTACTTGCCACATCAATTTGTCATAACCAGATGTAATTTTTAAAAATTAGTTTAGGGCACCTGGGTGGCTCAGTTGGTTAAGCAGTTGACTTCCACTCAGGTCATGATCTCACGGTTCATGGGTTTGAGTCCCGTATTGGGCTCTGTGCTGACAGCCCTGAGCCTGGAGCCTGCTTCAGATTCTGTCTGCTTCTCTCTGCCCCTCCTCCATTCAAGCTCTGTCTCTCAAAAATAAATAAACATAAAAATTTTTAAGTATTTTAAAAGTCTTATGTATAATTTTTAAAGGCATGAACATGGGGCTGTTCTGTCCTTAATAGACGGGAGACCTTGGGCAAATCAGTTTCGTGATCACAAAAGTAAAACTCTGTTTCCCTTATTCAACATCATTGGGAGCAAGAACATCCCTTTGTTACATGGATTTTGCTGAGATGTCTGCTGACATGGGACGATGCTTTTTTGTCCTGATTCTCATGTAGGGCTGGCTGTACATGACCAGACTTGTCACGGGGGTTCTCAAGGGGATAGTACTATAGAGCAGCCTCTACATCTCTACAGGTGCAGGAGGTTCCATGTCCAATCATTTCCAGGAAAGTCTAGATCTCAGTGATCCCATCTCTATGTCCTATAAGTCCTCTTCTAATTGTTAGTCCTTGTGGTCTGATTCTGGTCTGGCTACACTCCTGGTTGTAGCGATGGGGCTGCCTGGGGGCTGGCTCTGGTTGGAGGAGGACCAGGTGTTTAGTTGCAGGAGATAAACAACCAGAAAGAGCTTTCCTTCCAGCCCCCGTTTTATATGGGAAAACATCCAAATGTATTTCATGAGTGTATATTTCAAGTTGTCTGAAATATACTACAGCTGGGTGACAGGCTTCTTTTTGACCAAGGAAAAAATAAAGCTGATTCATGGGTGTTCTGGTTCATAGCTAACTTTTTACTTAATAGTCTTGGGATAAGTGGGTGGGTAGTGTTTGTAACATTTGAATACTATAGAAAGTTCCAGCTGATAAATGCTGAGTCCTTAAAAGCCATTTTCTAAACCCATCCTTTGGTTAAGGCACTGTCACTGATTAAAATGCAAATATCTCTAAATGGGAAAATATATTAAACTGTGTTGGTCATTAGCAATTTAGTGCTAGTATGACTGTGAGATTGCTTTTTTTTTCTTACCTAGACAGCCAGTTGCCATTAGCTCTTTATTAGGAATAAGACACATATTGGGTCTGATGACTACAGGAGAGAGAAAGAGAAGACTAGAAATTGAGCCTTAGCTGAGAAGCACTGTAGGGAGCATACTAATAGAGTATGCTGGGGGCAATATTAGTAGGAAGGATATTACTATTTTTATTTAGATTATATTAAGTGTCAGAAAACTTACTGTTTCTTCTATCTATCCATCTGTCCATCTGCCCATCCATCCATTCATCCATCTGCCCATTCATCCATCCATGCAATATGTATTTTTGAATACTTGTTAATTACGATGTTGATCCCTGAGGGGCCAATTTAGAAACCAGTTACCCTGCTGCTAGAGACTGAATGGCTGTTCCCCCTAAATTCATATGTTGAAGCCCTAATACCCAATGAGATGGTGTTTGGAAGTGGGGCCTTTGGAGAGCAATTACAATTAGTTTAGGTCATGAGGATGGAGCCCTCATAATGGGATTAGTACTTTTACAGGGAGATGAAGAGACCTGAGCTTTTCCTCTCTGCCATGTGAGGTTATAATGACATTACGGTTATCACGAACAGGAAGTGGGCTCTTACCAGACACCATTAGTTACTGTTGCCATGATCTTGGATTTTTCAGCCTTCAGAACTGTGAGAGATAAATATTGGGTTTTTTAATGTTTTTTATTTATTTTTGAGAAACAGAGAGAGACAGCACAAGCAGGGGAGGGTCAGAGAGAGAGGGGGATACAGAATCTGAAGCAGGCTTCAGGCTCTGAGCTAGCTGTCAGCACAGAGCCCAATGTGGGGCTCGAACCCATGAACCGTGAGATCATGACCTAAGCCGAAGCCAGTCACTTAACTGACTGAGCCACCCAGGCACCCCAAGAGATAAATATTGTTGAAGGCACCCAGTCTAATATTTTTGTTCCAGAAGTCCAAACTGACTAGTATACCTGCCCTCGAGAACTTAGTCTCATGGTTGTGGTCACAAGTATGCAGACACCTATGATCAAGTTGGAAAGAGCTATCACTGGGGCAGAGGGATTCATGAAGGTAACCGGAGATGGGTGCTTTGCCATGCAGCTGTGGAGATGTCAGACAGAGTCATGATGTATTATTTCATTTAATCATCACACTAGTTTTGCTTGGTAAAACTTTAACCTGTTTAACAAGATGAAGAAACTGAGACCCAGAGAATATAGTGTCCATAATTATAATACCAAAGAAGCTAGCCACCACTCGTTAATCATGATGCCCAGCACATATGTCAATGAAATGCCTAAAGTCACAAAGTCAATAAACTAGAAAGTCTAGATTTCAATTAACTGTGTACCCGACTCTAAATTAATACATATTTGATATCCTCTTGTTCTCTCCTTTGACAATGAGAATGAAAGAGAACAGATGCGTTTGTGGCTGGTGGGGGCGCTGAGGGCGGGGAGGCTGAAGCAGCCAGGTCCATTACCATTCTTTAGCCCTAATGACAGTCAATGAAAACTATGCACAAAGAGGACTTATCATCAGGCAGCTTTTGTGTGGTGTCTTTTAGACAAAGAGCACAGCAGGACACATTTTCAAAATGTCACAGATTCCCTAACCACCTTCTTTCTGGCAAGCGCTTTGCTATTTTCCTTCATTCGCAAAGCCAACAGCCTGATTGGAGCTGGTTCCCATCTTGTCAGGTAAAGAGGCCATGGGAACTGCCCTTTTAACATCTTTGAGACAAGGATCGAAAGGAGAGGTAAGTCCTCTCTTTACAAAGAAGACCATCTTTCAATAAAAGGTTCTAGAGTGCTCACCTGCCCTGTGTACCACCCCAGGCTAGGCACAGGGGACTCTCTATTAAACTGGCTTTTCTGAGATTTCCCCAGACTTCTTAGGAATGGGATTTCTCTCTTGGCTATCAGGAATCAAGTCTCAGGAGGACAAAGAACACAGAATTGCTCTAAGAGGATTTGTGTGAGTTGTAAGAGAAGAAAACCTGACCTCCCTCCTCTAGGGACTCAGAGGAGTCCCCATCTTTGTAAATAGCCCTGCCCTGATTGCTAGGGATGAAGTGGGATCATTAAGTCAGTTTGTGCTGACAGAGGCTGTTGATTGCTATACTCGTCCTTATGGGACTTATTGGCTGGTTTCAATTGTGTGCTTGCTCCCCAAAGCCAATAGTTTGCCATGGGTACAGTTTTATAAATCACAAATAAGTAAACACAGGAGTTTCATGTGGGAGGCTGAATGGGCAGAGTTCAGGTTTTAGTGCAGGTCTTGGGAGGTGATACAAGTGGTCCCAGGTTTGTAAAGGTCTGGCCCGCCCGCATCATTGCAGGTATAAATAATGCTCCAAGCAGGGACATTGAAGAAGCTCAGCTCTCAAACCTCCCCCCTCCCCCCGCCCACCTGACTCCTGCTCCCTTGTCCTGTAGAGCTCAGCACTGAAAAGATTGCAGAGTAAAGAAATGGGAGCATGAGACTTGTGTGGGTACTCCTTGAGTCTGACTAAACCACCTTGAACATGGACGCATCTCATCATTGTTTTAAATCACAGGAGATAGGGCTGAGGACTGTAAAAACAATTAACGGTCAGGGTTGAGGTGTCTTGATGAATTACTAGAAGCAACCTCTTGCTACTCTTGACTGCCTGACACACTTAGGCGAAATGTCACTCTCAACCTGGTACTTCCGTCAAAAGTAACATAACAGGCAACATCAAATACAATACAGAAGCCTTCAGTGAGAGATCAGTGTACAAGGTCATGAGGCAAATAGCAGAAAATACATCACTCTCTTTGATTTTCCTGTGGTATTCTTCTCTCTTAACTCCCAAAGCTAGCATACAATTAACAGAGAAGCAAACATAGCTGTTGGGGGGAGATCATGGAAGAGTAAAAAGCAGTGACTAAGGGGTACACAATCATTTTGTGAAGTCAGTTAGAGGTAGGGCTGTGGCTGCATGAGATGAGAGAAAGGATTCAAGATTGGCCATTTAGTAAAAGAGAAAGGAATGGACTGTTGGGAAGATAAACTATGAAGGAAGGCCGCCTGCCTCCTGTTTCTCCTGATGTAACAAAAATATCTTGCTAGGAGGGTTAACACTGGGTTCCTCTCCTCATGCAAAGTAGAAAACAAGAAGCTTCTGGGGCTAAGTCAATGTTTGCAAAAATCATGAATACAAACACAATCAGATTCATAATGCATTGAATATATTTAGCCCTTTTATTCTGAGGAGCAATATAAAGCCACACAAGGTATCTCCTTAATCCTTACTTCTCTGTGAGATGAGGTGATCAGCAGAAATGGGGCAAAACAATTAAAGATCAAGCCAGTGGGAGTGTCTGAGGAATCAATATTGTTTCCTACCACCATAACAATAACTGGATATATCCCAGAGAAGCGACCATTCTGAGCTTCCCACCTTGGCCAACAGGAAATCCTGTATTCATGCCTTAAAAGAAATGTATTTGTGGAAAACTTTGTCCTGTCCTATCACATTTTCATCACACTGAAGCAAAGAGAATAGATATATTGATTTATAACCTATAAAATTCTAGTATATCATGACTAGGTTAGTAAACATCACAGTGTTTCTATGATAACCAAGGAAAATAGCGTATGAGTGCCCCTTGCATAATAGGAAAATAACAAATTCACATGCACCTTTTAAAGCTTGAGGCTTTCCTTCTACCATCCCCTTAAATAGTTATTTTTAAAAAAAAAACAGCAGTTTAAAGAATTAGAACTCATATATCATGAGAGTGAAGATAAAAGGAAATGCAATTATCAGACCTGAGGAAAAGAAAGAGCAAGAGAAATTTTATAATGTACATCTTACGTGGACAAAGATCTTATAGAATGAATGGTGATCAGCAATCCTTTATCCTCACTGAGCAAGGAAGAAGGGCCAAGAAGGAGGATTTTTCAGCAGCCGTGTAAGGGATTTAATAGCAAAAAGCTTTGCCACTACGATTAATATCAAGCTCGCCCATCTCTCTCCATCATCGCTGCCGCCTCCTGGGGTCCAAACCAACACCATCTCTCTCCTGGATTGCTCAAACCTGGTAAAGGGCCACTATGTCTGCAGTCTTTCCTGTCTTTGACTTATTCTCTAAACAAAAGCTGGAGCCGCGTTTTGAAATTCAAGTATGATCATTTCATTCCTCTCAAAATACTTCGAGCATCCCACTGTGTTCTGTGTTTGAGCCAAAATGTTGAGTTTTAAATGCCCCGCAAAGTGTGACCTCTGCCAACGTCCTCTTCATCCAAACCTGGCACTCTGCATCATCCCTGCTCCCAGTGCGATAGCCACACCAGGATTCTTCCATTTCCTCAAGTAGGTCACCTGCTTTCCTTTTTCAAGTTCTCCGTATGTACTGTTCCTTCTTCCACTCTCTATTGCCGCTCACCCATTACTAGCCATCCTTCATATCTCACAGAGAATTGGCATTCTGTCTTTATCTCACCTAAGATTTATCAGACTTGTAATTATTTGTCCAATTAGACGGAAGCCACTTGAGGACATATTTGCTTTATTTGCTCCTGTGATGCCTTAAAATATGGTTGATGTCATAATAAGATTCCAGAAATTACTTATTGAATCAAAAGGTAATTCTAGTAGGTGCTCAATAAATAGTTGTGATAAGTAAATAGAAAAGAGGTTGGGAGAGAAGCAGAGACTCACACACACACACAATCAGGTTCTTTGAATATCCTACCATTTTGCAAACTTAGCTTATTCCAGTCTGATTCTCAGTCATTTATTTCTGTTCCAAATCTCGTGAGTGGGATTAAAATTAGACTGGTTAATGCACATAATTAATAATCAAATAAATATATAGTAAAGTTGGGTTAACTTCATTTTTTGCTAGTTCAAGTTTTGTGATACTTTCAACCTTTTCACTATTTGTAAAAAGATAGCTTCCTGGAAGGTTCTATTAATTGGGCACTTTAACATACTGCTGGTGGGAACAGAGATTGGTGCCACTTTCTTGGAAAGTAGGTTGGGGTATCAGTAGCCTTAAACAAATAGACCTTAGAGCCCTATTTTGAGAAAAATTTCCTAAGTAAATATTATATTTAGAAATGCAGATGAGGACAAAGATTTATACATTATCATGTTCAATGCAACCATTTTTACAGAGTATAAATTTGAAACTACTGAAATGTCAAACAACAGTAGGTTGTTTGAGTCAATTGTGACATATCTCCCCTGTGACTATCAATAAAATGATGTGTTTAAATAATTTGCAAAGATGAGAAAGCTTATGATACAAATATGTGAAAAAAGAAGAAAGCAACATTATACATCAGACAGACCTTGACATTGCAAAGATTATGTAATCATAGAAAAAAATCAGAAGGAAACAGGCTGATATCTGTGTGTGGAGAGTTTAGAGGTGGTTTTGACTTCCTCCTTTTAGATTTTCTAGTCTCACTTGTCAACACCACACCAGACATGCCAGCTTGAAAACAAAAACCAAAAGGAAGAACACAAACACTTAAATTGTAGACTCTTTTGAATAAACAAAAAAATATACAAATGATAATTTCGAAAAGCAAAGGAGGGGAAAAGTGGGACATTTAACTAACCATGTTAAGAACTTTCAGTAGGAGGAGGCTGGGTAGCTCAGTCAGTTAAGTTGAGTTCAGATCAGGTCATGATCTCATGGTTCATGGGTTCAAGCCCCAGGTTCATGGGTTCGAATCCCACTTTGGGCTCACTGCTGTTAGCACAGAGCCTGCTTCGGATCCTCTGTCCCCTTTCCTCTCTTCCCCACCCTGTTCACTATCTCTCCCTCAAAAAAATAAACTATAAAACCATAAAAAAGACTTTCAGCAGGTTTATTTATTGAGTGATCCCTGTTAGAGCATGTTTATGCCCATTCTGCTACGTATGCTGTCTACACTGCTATTTCTCTATAAGGTTGGTTAGATTCCACTAGATCAGGTGGAATCTATGTCTGATCCTTCCAGGAATTCATGTCTGATTATTGGCTCATTTCAGTTGTGAGGCACTCCTGTGTAAAATATATGCTTTATTTTACAGTCTAACCTGAAATAACACCTTAACCCCAAATAATAAGTTGTTCCTGCTGGATTCCCAAGGCAGTGGAGCAGTTGGCATGGTGGGGAGGCTCAGGTTTACCACAGGAGGAGCCCTTTATAGTGTTTCTGGAAGTTGACAATTGTTCATGTGCCACCTTTTGCCCCCATCAAGATCAGGATAGGCACTTAGATGTATGTTGTCTCTTCACAGTAGTGCATGGTTAGTGCTATTAACCCATTTTATAGCCAAGTTAAAATGCATTATGTGATTGACTTTATTATAGTTACAGGACAGAAAGAGGCAGAATAAAGTTCTGACTCAAGTCCTGGATTGCAAATCCTTCTCAGTTATCAAGGTGAGAAACATCTACTCTGCCCATAGTTAAACTACAGTTTTTCTTCAAGAATTAAAAATACAGGGGCATTTGCTTTGCATGCATAGGCAGCTGTGGTCTCTGATCCACAGTACCAGAGACTGGTGTATTGATGATAAGAAAATACTCGTTGTGTGTCTGGGACTGTCAGAAGATATGTGTTAATTCACCTCATCCTGACCACATTCAGCCTGATATACCGTAACTGTTCAAAACATGGGTATTGAACAACATGTTAAAGTGTGTACTATTAGTATCCTTCCTTTAAAAAATGAAGAAACTAAAAACAAACAAACAAAAAAAGAATGCCTGGGTATTTCAGTTGTTTAAATGTCTGATTTGGCTTAGTTCACAATCTCACAGTTTGTGAGTTCAAGCCCCACGTTGGACTTTGTGCTGACAACTTAGAGCCTGGAGCATGCTTTGGGTACTGTGTCTCCCCCTCTCTCTGTCCCTTCCTGCTTGTGTGCACTGGCTCACTGTCTCTGTCTCTCTCTCTCTGTCTGTCTCTCTCTCAAAAATAAATAAATAAATGAACATTTAAAAATAAAGAAACTGAGGTGTAGTTCAGATTAAGTAACTTTGTCAGTGATGTACAACAAATAAGTGATAGAGTTGGGGTTCATGGTCAAGCATTCCAGGTCAAGAGCCCACACCTGTATAACATGTTGACCAACGGCCATTGAACTAAGGTTACCAGATGGGCATGTCTGAGTATTGTTTGGAGAGCTTGTGACTAGTGTAGATTTGGTGGTCTGCCACAGAGGTCCTGACTGAATGAGTCTAGAGGGGAGTGTGCTAGTCTGTGTGTGAACAAAGTGCCTTCAAGCACTTGGGAAGCGGACCGTCTGCACCACTAATGTTTAAACCCAAGAGTGCTGGCTTGGGGTTTAGAGGCACTCTCGAGCTGTGGCAGCTCGCCGGGTGTTGAGAAAAATTGTATCAACTTTCTAACTTCAGATTCCTCATCTGCAAAATGCTAGCACTGATAAACTCTTATAGAGGAAGTAGGAGGATTTGATGAAAAAGAAAATATTGCTTAGTACAATCCCTTGCAAGGAGTAGTTACTCAATAAGTGAATTATCATAGTAACAGCTATTATCTTTGCTTATTAAATTTATTGATACAAATAATAAATTATTAGTCAATGCCAATTATTATTAGCCATAAAATACCCATTAAATTATTATATTAACTTATTGTTACTGTCATTATGACTATTGATATATTTTTCATATTATGAAAGCCAGCTACTCTCTCCAAGTTATCCATGGCACAGGATTCCTATTGTAGTGACTTGACCAGCTTAGCTCCCGGAAAGCATTCCAGAAAACTCTGGCTGCTACAGAAATAACAGAGGAGGCTATTGCTTGTTTACTTACAGCCCATGTAGCAGGCAGCCACTACAGCCCCAGCATTATCAATATGGATTTTGAAATCACCCACAGCTAATAGCCCAAATTAATAGCCTCAGGGTGACTCCAGAGCAATTGAGAAAGAAAATCCATAACTTCACTAAAGATGCCAGCGGCTGTTCAGGAAGAGAGGTCTACATTAATTAACAGCCGTGAACACTGTAAAAACTGGTGCATTCAGGAAAGAGAGAGAGACAGTTACAATTAACCAAACACAAGAATCCCATAAGGCTGTCCAGGTTAGGAAGCAGAGGGAGCTGCCCCTGGAGAGGTGGGGCTGGAGGCCGCATCACTGCACAGGGCCGTAGCCCCCTGGGAGTCAGACGCATTCTCCTATCAGTCCTGCAGCCCACCGCTCACAGCAGCCTCTAGGGCAAGCCTGTCCATTTTGCATTAGCTATGAACTTTAGGAACACTCAGGTTTGGGATGTGCATAGACCTCTGTGGTCCTTTGCTTCTGCAACAAAGTCATTTAATTCCAGTGGCCTCCTTTCTCGAGATCCCTCCTGGATACTTGGCAAGGCGGGAGACTGAATGTGAAGAGGATTCTGCCAGTAAAGAGGGTTAAGGATGTTAAAACAATGATCATTATCCTTCAGCAGCCTCTCTCAGAGGCTTCCTGCTTGGGGGCCTGGTGTCTAAGAATACTCCCAATCTTGGGCAAGAAAAGGACTTACACTGAGGAAAAACTGTGGTGTCCAGAGCATACAGCAATCAAGGCAGTTGTACTTAGGGAGTATAGTGTCTTGGATCAGAGTCCCCTTTGGTCATTTGCTACTTGAATTAATTTAGGTAAGCCATTTCATCTTCCTGCATTTCCCACTGATGAAATAAGATGAATGCTTCCTATCTTGCAGAGTTACTATAAGAGTCTTTAGACTAATGTATATATTATATACTATAATGTATATATTATATATATTCTAATGTATATTATATATATCATGTTATTCACATTTTAGTTTTGTTTTCTGAGTACATTTCTTCCTGTAGGATTTTATTTAGTGGTATAGCTTTAAATGCAATCAATATGCTAAAAACTACAAATTTTTATTCCTAGCCAGGTCATCCCTCCTGAACCACACACTATATATAACCTTGTCTACTCAACACCTCCTTTTTGATCTCTAATAGGCACCACACACTGAACACGTCCGACATTGAGCTCTCACACTCTATTCCCCATTACAGCTGATGGCTCAGGCCAAAACTCAGGAAATCATCTCTTTCGTCCTACTCCTCAGAGAGAATCCTATGAGCTCTGTCTTCAAAGAGACCCCGATCATATCTCCTTTTCAAGTCTTCCTTCAGCTCTCGTGTGGATCATCACCATCACTTCTCAGCTGGATACCCTGTTTCTGTCTTCACCCTTCCTACCCTGCTTCAATCTCTTAGCAACACAGTGGCCAGAGTGAATCTATTCAGATCACATGACCATTGTGTTCAAAACCCTCTGGTGGTTTCCCATCTCAAAGACACAGGCAGGGCGCCTGGGTGGCTCAGATGGTTAACCATCTGACTTTGGCTCAGGTCATGATCTCACAGTGGGTCCAAACCCTGCGTCATGCTCTGTGTGACAGCTCAGAGCCTGGCGTCTCCTTCAGATCCTGTCCTGGTCATGCTCTCTCTCTGTCTCTCAAAAATAATGAATAAACGTTAAAAAATTAAAAAAAGAAACAGATGCAGGTAAAGTCTTTGCCTTGGCCTGTAAAGCTTTAGGTGATGTCCCTGCCCTGCCACCATCACCTCTCTAGCTTATTCCTCTCCAGGCACCAGCTCCCTCTGCACCAGCCACACTGGCTTCCGAATTAGGCTTTCTTGCACAAGATAAGCGAGATTTTACCTCAGAGCTTTTGTACTTGCTGGAATGCTTTCTAAAATTGTTTTCCCTCAGGAAAGTGTCTAGCTCAGCCCTCACTGCTTTTAGGTTTCTACCCAAATATAACAGAGAGATAAGCTTTCCCTGATCCTCTATTAAAATAACACTCTTGGGGCACCTGGGTGGCTCAGTAGTTTGAGTGGTTGACACTTGATTTTGGCTCAGGTCCTAATCCCAGGGTCATGGGATTGAGCCCCATGTCAGGCTCCATGCTCAGTGGAGATTCTCTCTCCTTCTGCCCCTCTCTCCTGCTCTCTCTCTCAAATAAAAAAATAGAAGATAAAAATAGCACTTTTCCATGTTCCCCAGCATTCCCTTCTGCACTTACCTGCTTACTTTTCTCCACAGCATTCATCACCATTCAACGTATTATATACTTAGTTATCATGTCACCTTCCACCCAGAATGTCAGATCCAGGAGGGCATTATATTTTCTATCCTGTTCCCTGCTATGATCCTCAACACCCAGAACAGAGTGTGGTACCTAGTAGAAAGGCAATAAATACATATTTTTTTTAAAAATGAATGTATGAATGAATGATTATTACTAGTTGAGTTGGTTTATCCACAAAGCCTTTTTGGAAGTTATTACAGGTCCACAAGCACTGATCTATATTCTTTGTATTGTTTGTATGTTTGCTTGCTTTGTGTTTATTCTTGCTTGTTTACATGGAGGCAGGGTCAATATGAGGGCATGCAAGTTCAAGGCTCCTCATCAGGGTACTCAACTCAACATGGCCCTTGAAAGGAACGCCATATCACACTCATCCAGAGCAAGAGAGAAAAAACAAAAACAAAACAAACAACTACAACAACAAAAACCCCATCAGCTTCTGGGCTAGGGCAGTGCTGGAGAATACTGGAGAGCCTAGCTGTCCCGCTCAACAGGGGACCCGCTCTGGACCCAGAGCACATTGGGAAGTGCCACACACTGGCGAGTTTACCTCCAGCCCTCATTCCTCCCAAGGTGAGCTAGAGAAGAGGGGCTCCACCTTACCCCTCTGCCAGCCATGGACACAGACAAAGTAGGTCCTTAGCGCCTGTTAGCAGAAATGCTCTTAGGTAAAGCTGAGGTTAATGATGATGCAAGGCTTGGGGATCTTATCATTTATAAAGCAAAGGGTTTTGCATTAAGAAGCAGACAGGGTTCTAGTATTGATTGTCCAATCATTAGCCTGTAAGACCTGTAGGAAAATTTCTAGGCTCTTTGCTTTTGGTCTTCCTGACTGGTTAAAAGGGCAGGCTGGACTGATTAGAACTGGTACCCAGGCTGGTTATGAGATGTGGCCTGGAATTTAGCTGGATTGGTGTTAAATCTTATTTCTGCAAATGAAGTTGTGTTGTCTCAGGCAAGTTGCTTAACTCTATAGGACTTGATCCTTTATCTGCCAAATGGAATAACAGATTTTAAGGTTAGTTATAAGAGTAAATAGAGATAATGCATGCAATAAGCTTAGCTTTAGGTCAGTCATATAAAGTGTTAAGTATGTTTATTATTAATATGATCATTCCCATTTAAAAGATCCCCAAGGTCATTCACATGTAAATTGGCTTCCACAATTTTCTTATGAAACATAATTGAGATTTATAACTCTATCTAGAATCTATTTATCTATTATCTATCTATCTATCTATCTATCTATCTATCTATCCATCCATCCATCCATCTATATGTCAGAATTTCATAAACAGACATAGAGGGAGTTCTAAATTGCTGGAGTCCAGCTCCAGCAGGTCCAGGATTCCCCTGAAGAATGGAAGCTGTTGGCAAGAGACAGTGAGAGAGCCTCAAGTTTCTTTCTGATCACCAGGCAGGCATCTCTGCCCTTGTGGCAGGCATCTCTGCTCTGTCTGATTCTCAGGCTTTATTTATGGTGAAAGGTACAAGGACCAGAAAGAGTAATAAATGATTTCTCATAGATAATTTTTACAATTTTCCAGGACATGGGTTCTGCAGAAGTTACAATTCTAGTAGTAATGATTGTAATAAAAAAAACTTAGCTACAGGCACTCATGTTGTCATAGGTATTTTTTACAAACCTCAGGTCTAGGCTTAAGGAAGTGACCTTTAACCATGTGGCAAACTGAATTGTTTAGTAAAGGTCAGTTTTTTGTAAGGGTCATTAGGCTGTTTATAACTCTTTTTTTAAATTTTTTAAAACTGTTTTATTTATTTTTGATACAGAGAGAGATAGAGCATCAGAGGGGAAGGGGCAGAGGCAGAGAGAGAAGGAGACACAGAACCGGAAGCAGGCTCCAGGCTCTGAGCTAGCTGTCAGCACAGAGCCTGACGCGGGGCTTGAACCCACGAACGTGAGATCTGACCTGAGCCAAAGTCAGAGGCTTAACCGACTGAGCTACCCAGGTGCCCCTATAACTCTAAGAGAAAGTTCCTAGAAAAACAGGTTCTCAGGAGACATAATGCCTGCTCTCACAGTCCCAAAGATGATTGATACATTTTATTGCAGTAGTGATTTTTACAAAGGCGTCCAGCCCCAGAAGGTAGTCAGTTATCAGTTAATTGTTTAGGGGAAAATTATATGTTGAATTAGGGTGTATCTATTTTACTCATCTTTTCCCTGACCAGGTGCAATCAGGCCTCAGGGACAGAGCAGGGGGACAGGCTGCTCCTGATACTAATCAGCAAAGCGCTCTGAGGTTTGGTGCCCAAGCAGAAATGAAAGTTTCAAGAGGGTAGATTTGGAGAGCTGTCTGCAGGCAAGAGACTGTGCCAGCTTGCCATACCCTCACCAGGAATTTTCACTCTCCTGGTGAGTTCAGATAGCTCCCAACACTAAATCTCAATTATGTCTGAGTACCTGGATTGGGGTTGGTGACAGGGCTGTCTTTGACAGGTTGCCCACCAAACACCCTGTGGTGCTGCCAGCCCCAGGGGGTGAGCAGGGACAGCGGCCACCAAATGCCTGAGCTCCATCTGACACTCCAGCCCCTGCCTAAGACAAAGGATGGTGGAGGGTGCAAGTCTTTCCAGGCCTGCACTGCATGGTCACTGCCCAGGGGGAGAATGTCAGTGGCCATGGGGCCGGGAGAGAGTGAGGGAGGTCTGGTGGGGCCCAGGGTGCTGGAAACAGGTGCAGCAAGGCAGACACCCTAGGGGTGGCAGAACCTTGTGTGAGCTGAGAATCTGAGCCCCTGCGCATGCTCCATTTTCCCACTGAACTTCTCTTACAAGATACAGTCCATGAATTGGGGCGTCTGGGTGGCTCAGTCCTTTAAGCATCCAATTTTGGCTCAGGTCATGATCTCAGAGTTTGGTGGGTTTGAGCCCCACGTCTGGCTCTGTGCTGATAGCTCAGAGCCTGGGGCCTGCTTCAGATTCTGGGTCTCTCTTTCTCTCTGTTACTTTCCTATTCATTCTCTCTCTCTCTCTCTCTCTCTCTCTCTCTTTCTCTCTCTCTCTCTGTCACTCACTCACTCTCTCTCTCTCTCTGTGTCACTCACTCTCTCTCTCTCTCAAAAATAAACAGTAAAAAATAAAAATAAAAAAGTATATAGTCTATGAACAAATTCCTAGGAATTTCAAGTCAGATACCACAGGGTCTTAAACCCCCACTACAGAGTCCTTCTGGGTGTCAGGAACTATTTGAGTGAGCTGAGTGGGCGGCGCTTTGCAGTATGCCATAAAACCAGTCCTGAATCACTGCCCCACAGAGTGGAGACAAAGGTTAAGGGAATTAAAATACCCAGAGTGCACTGCCTGTCATATAACAGGCTCTTGGTGCAAAGTAGTTGCTGAGATGATCTTCAAATTGTCCCAAACCTGCTTGGCTCCCTGTGCCCCACCCCATTCTCCAAAGAGGGCATCTTTTTACATTGCAAATCCAAGCATGTGATGCACCTTAAAATGCTTAAGTTCCTTCTCTTTGTTCTGGAAATCAAGTACAAACTTCATGTGGTTGGTGAATCTCTGGCAGAATCTTCTAAGCCCCGCCTGACCCCTCACCTGAGGCCCCTTTTCTCTGTCACTGTCCTTAGGCTCATTGCCATTCACTTTCATCGGGCTTCCTCTCACCTTAGGTCCTCAGCCATATTCAGAGAAAAGAGGAGTTCCAGGCAGAGGGAACAGTCTGTGCGAAGCCTTACTCATTTGTAAGTTTGAAAATTCACTTTCTTGGGAGGGTTTTCTTTGAGATTTGTGACCAGCCAAAACAACCTCCACCTGTGATTTGCTTTCTTTATTTTTTTTTGATGTTTTATTTATTTATTTGTGTGGGAGGCAGTTGGAGGGGAGCACCCATGAGCAGGGAAGGGACAGACAGAAAGGGAGAGAGAGAATCCCAAACAGGCTCTGTGCTGTGGAGCCCCATGTGGGGCTTGAACATGTCAGCCCTGAGATCATGGCCTGAGCCAAAATCAAGTATCAGATACTGAACCAACTGAGCCACTTAGGCTCCCCGTGTGATGTGTTTTCATAATATCCTGTGTTTGATTTTTTTTTCTTTTCCTCTTTTGAGATAAATTTGTTTCCATCAAAAATGACCCAATAAGGGCTCAGGCTTAAAAAGAAAACCCACACCAAAACAGAAAATGGAACTTTCTTTCTCTGGCCAGAACAAACATGCAAAAGCATGAACTCAGTCCCACCTCCCCCACCTCCAAATTTCCTACATTTGGGGCAATCACAGGGGTCAGCACATCAGGAGTGCAGTGTATGACTTGCCCTGGGAAAACCACCTTTGTGATCACGGCATCTCCCCTCCTAGGTAAGTATATCTTCTGTGTGTGTGTGTGTGTGTGTGTGTGTGTGCGCACGCGTGCGCATGCATTATTTTTAAACAGAACTTCTAACAGTTCTAAATATAATCAGCTCTTTAAAGATTATGGATTTAATGTGTGTCTAATTAAACTGTTAGCGTCATGCAGGCAGTCTCTGTGTCTCTCTTGTTCGCATCTCCGTTCTGGTGTCTAGTTGAGAGGCAGACACATACATGATAGATTCTTGGGGGGGGCTATTAATTAAATTACTTATATCCAGTGTCTAACCGAGGTGCTTAGGCTGATGCCCAATCTCTTGAGATTACTGTCTGGTAAAGGATGCCCTTTAATACAGGCAAATCCTGGTCGGGTGTTAGAACAAGACTAGTTGCAAGTTTCTTTCACCTCTTGCTCTCCTGCACCTTCTGATCTCAGCTCTTTGGGTTTGAAAACCTTCTCTTCCCATTCCCTGGTGTCCTGTGCCCCAGCTCCCTTTCAGCACAGGGCATGTGCATGTTTTTCTTCCCAGTCTTTGTCTCTAGATTCCCCCCTCCACCAGCCATTTTGCAGTCACCGAACCTCCTCATTTATTCAGTTTATAGTATCTTTACAGCATCATTTTCTAGAATTTTCCTATAAACTTTCTGCTGTTATTTAAAGGTAGAATGAAGGAGTCCATCCAGTGATGCAGCTTTCAAACTAAGCTTTGCAGAAAAAAATGGTCTCTTAGTGGTGCATGGGTGGCTCAGTGTGCTGAGTGCCCAATTCTTAATTTTGGCTCAGGTCATGATCCCACGGTCATAGGATCAAACCTTGTGTTGGGCTCTACATTGAGCATAGAGCCTGCTCGGGACTCTCTCTTTCTTCCTCTGCCCCTTTCCCCTGCTTGCTCTCTCTTCCTTGCTCTAAAAAAGAAAATGGCCTTTGAAGTAAAAATATATACTGGCTTATTTAAATAACCTTACTATATAAGCAATGCTGAGCTTTCTGTGAATTTCAGTTGCCTATAGTACACAGTTTGCTAATTACAAAACAGGTATGGAAAAGTGAGTCCCATGTATTTAGCCACTGAGTTTCTGGAGCATTCTGAGATGGTCTCTCCTATATTTGTCATTGTCTACAGCCTAATAAGATTATGCTTCCTTTGCACCTTTCATTTTATCATTGTCCATAATAAAGGGATGCATTAATTTAATCCATATTTACAGATACGATGGTTTTATCCTGTGGCTGTGAATGGTGCTTTAAAATAAAGAATCAAAATGATAAACCAGTGTAGTAATTTACCATAATTACAGCAATGAAATATTACTTTGAGCTAGTCATGGCAGTAATACACAGCTCAGGAACTTCTAGCGAAATCTACTAAATGGAAGAGAGCAAAGGGAGGAAGAAGTGAGATGTGGGGTCGTGTGAGGTTTCTAGCCACGAATCCAGACAGTTGAGAAAATAAATGCAAGCTGGAAGGTTCAGGGAAAGATCTGCCCTGGGAGGAGATGCCCTTGTTTCCCCTGGAAAGCCCGCCAAGTTTCGGAGACTTGCCACAGTTTAATTAAAGTCTGCAGCTGGTGTGAAAGCAAAGGAGAAAAAGAAATTAGGGCAGCACAAAAACTAATGAAAGTCTAGAATCTCATTTTAAACTTTTCTCTCTATTATGAAAGAAATATGACTTGTCACATGTGCCCCCATTCTGGGAAGGAACATTCTGGACTATGAAGAGAAAAGACCTGTAGTTAGGTCTCTTTTGACTTGAGTGCCACTGCCTTTTTCAGGAAAAACTCATCAAAATCTTTGTTTTTTGAAAACCATATTGGATAGAAAGAGCAGCACAAATTGAATATCTTCAAGTTTAACTACAGGAAAATCCGTTGAAACTTTAAACTGGTGTTGGCAATCAGAGTGGGATTCACATTCAGGCTCGATGGCTGTATTCATCAAGGTTTCCAGAGAAACCAAACCAAGAGTATAGTCTCTATTATAGGGACTGGTAAGTCCAAAATCCATGGAGTAAGCCAGGCAGGCTAGAAACTCAATCAGGGTTAATATGTTAGTCTTGAGCCTGAATTTCTTTGCCTTCAGGAAAACTCAGTATTTCTTCTCTAAGGCCTTCAACTGATTGGATAAGGCCCACCCGCACTGTGGGAAGTAATCTGCATTACTGAAAGTCTACTGATTTAGATGTTAATTATATCTAAAAAATACCTAGACAGCAACATCCAGTCTAGTGGTTTTTTTTTTTTTAATGTTTGTTTATTTTTGAAAGAGAGAGATGGAGAAGGAGAATGAGCAGGGGGAGGCAGTGAGAGAGGAAGACACAGAATCTGAAGCAGGCTCCAGGCTCTGAGCTGTTAGCACAGAGCCCAGTGTGGAGCTCAAACTCACAAACCATGAGATCATGATCAGAGACAAAGTGAGATGTTTAACCAACTGAGCCACCCAGGTGACCTCTAGTCTGACGTTTGATGAAGCAAATGGACACAAATGGACACCATGGCCTTGCCAAGATAATGGCTAAAATTGTCAAAACAACTAATGTTTAAAAATATTATATTAGTTAATATTGAGCACTTTATTTGTGTCAGGCACAATGAACTCATCTAATTTCCACAACAGCCATATGATATAGATAATATTGTTATTCTCAATTTCTGGGTGAGAAAACTAAGATATAGGAAAAGTAAATAACTTTCCAAGTTCACAGAGAATAAGAGACAGAGCTAGAATTTGAACCCATATAGTCTAACTCCAGTATTTGGGGTCATAAGCACCAAGATATGATGAATTTGGGCAAGATAATTGCTCTGAGCTTTTACTGTTTTATGAGAAAACATATATAACAGCAAATGATGTGTGGTTTGAGGGAACAATTAAATTAGAACATGTGTATAAAGATCCTAGTAAAGTACCTAATAGATAGTAGGTGCTCAATAAAATGTAGCTTTTGGGGCCCCTGGGTGGCTCAGTCTTGACTTCAGCTCAGGTCATGATCTCACAGTTCCTGAGTTCAAACCCTGCATTGGGCTTATGCTGACAATGTGGAACCAGCTTGGGTTTCTCTCTCTCTCCCTCACTCTTTCTCTCTGCCCCTCTCCCAGCGGTGCTCGCTCGCGCTCTCTCTCTCTCTCTCTTTCTCTCTCTCTCAAAATAAATAAGTAAAAACTTAAAATAAATAAATAAATAAATAAATAAATAAATAAATAAAATGTAGCTTTCTTCCCCCGACCTTAAAATTGCTTAAGTTTTAATCATCATGTCTTATTTTTAGAGATCCCTTCACCTTAGAAAAGCTCACTAAAGCATTGAGGTCTTACTTTTATTAAATAGAATTATTTTAATAATTTTTTGCATAATAATTGTCACTTCTAATAATCTCTAAGATTCATTTTGGCTACAATTTGTGTTATTCTATGCTGTTCATCAGCACTAAACTCAATCCTTGGTATTAATAAGATCTTCAATGCATGAAATAAATCAGTAAATAGATTGAGAAATTATTGCCTTTCCTTGTCCATTGAGGTAAGAAACTGAAGCTCAGAGGGGCGCCTGGGTGGCTCAGTAAGTTGAGCATCTGACTTTGGCTCAGGTCATCGTCTCATGGTTTGTGGGTTCGAGCCCTGCATCAGGCTCTGTGCTGATAGCTCAGAGCCTGGAGCCTATCTTTGGATTTTGTGTCTCCCTCTCTCTCTGGCCCTCCCCTGCTCACGCTGTCTCTCTCTCTCTATCTCTGAAAAATAAATAAAACATTAAAAAAAATAGAACTAAAGCTCAGAATAGTCAAATGATGTGCTCAGGTGGATGCAATTTATAGATGTGCATCCCTGTCTCCAGAATTCTATTGTTTCATTTATTTATTTGTTTCCTTTCAGAAAACAGGGTGGGATGTAAGCAGAGGCTTATGCAACCTTAAGGTTCATTATTTCCCTGCCCAGTTGTAGTGGGAGAATGTTTAAATAAAATTCAAGTCATAGTGCCCTCCATGCCTGGGTCCCCTAGATGGTCCTGACGAGGAACTGAGGGTTGCTGACCCCAAGAGCCTTCATTTGCAGTGCATTTCTGATCAGGCAGATAAAGAGCTTTGGAGCTCAGTAATGAAAGGGCCAGTGATTCATGCAAAGCATGAAGGTATCCACATTTGGATACATGTCACTTGCACTTCAAAAAGAAAAGAGGAAAAAAAACCCTCACACCTTTATTCAACTTCCACTTCACTTGCCCTTTTACTTCTGGAAACTGATGAGAAGTACCTCTATAATTTAAATCTAATGACAACTAAAGTGCAAAGTCATTACCTACTTTTATTGAATTGTCTTCCGTTTTATGGACTGATTGAAGGAATGACACATCACTACAGAAATGTGTGTACTTATCCCATCCAGCCAGGCCTCCTCCTGCCTGAGATATGCCATCCGTGCTGTAGGAAGCTGATCTCGGACTTGCAGACCAGACACAATGGACTCCGCCACTCACCAAGTAAGCTCAAGCAAGTGCCCAAACCTCTCTGTGTCTCACGGTCCTCACAAATAAAATGTGGGTAACAAGTTCTTCCCTGACTCTATGGAGAAGTAAGCTTTCAGTGGAGTGATTTATATGAAAGTCATTTCAATAAGACAATAAGTAAACATAAATAAAAAATAAATTGTATAAGCTATTATTATTATTACCATAGATTTTTTGAAAGAAAAATACATTCTACTTGGTATTGAGTTTCCTTCACACTATAAGTCAAAGTCTAGATTTCAAGTCCAAGTAAATAGACAAGAAATTCACAATCTTTCAGGCATTACTGTCTCCTTGCCATTCTGACCTCTCTCTGAAAACCAAAGTTCCAATCAGTCACCCTTTACCTCCTGATCTCCTAAAGATTCTTAGTTCCTGTTACTTTCCTCCCCCTTTCCATAGCCAATACCTCAATTTAAAATAAAACTTCATTGTTTTCTAAGATGTCTTTCTGTTTCCTCTTTCTCCTAAACTGACTTGCATAATGGCTTTCCACTGCCTAGAGAAAATTCCAAATCCCTTAGATCTCTACAATTTGGAACTATCAAGACATTACTGCTTTATATTTCCAGTTTCCATAAAGAAACCCTCTGCTCTGAAAATTTGATTGTCTTACTATTCCCTCCAAGCTTCAATGTGGTTTATTAGAGTACTTCACAAAGTCCTTCCTTTCTTACCCTATAAACCATCACATTGGAGTTTTATTCATTTTATGGAAACTCCACAGTTATTTCTCTCCTTCTCCTAAAAACTTCTGAGACCACATTGTCCTTAGCCCAATATCCTTAAGATTGATTTTAAAGTCCTTCAAAATGACCTGAGCTTAAACACTCCACCCCAACCCTTCTTCCCCAAACAAGCTATTCATATCAAACGTGAACACACCCCTGCTTCCTTATCATTCTTTTCCTGCCTCAATTTCTCTTCCTGCCCCTCTCTGTTTATCTAAATCCCAGCAGTATTTATGAAAACAGCTCATGTAAAATCTCCCCACAAAGCTTTCTCTGTTGCTGCGTCTTTTCCTTCACTGACCTCCAAGAATACGGAGGAGGTAGTATGATGTAGGAGAGGCAATCAGACCTTCTAGAAACAGAATTTCATTTGGAGCCACACAGACCTGGGCTTGCAATCCCAGTTTGGCATTTGATATCGGTGAGTCCTTGGGAAAATCACATAACTCCTTGAGCTTCCTTTTCCTTATCTGTAAAATAGGAATATTAATTATAACCTTACATAGATTGTAGTGATTGAATGAAGCAATTTATGTAAAACATCTGCTACATAATAGTCATTCAATAAGTGGTAGCTACTATCATTATGAGTACTGCCTCTATTGCTCATTTGGCATCTACCATATGCCACCTTGTGTTATTATTGAACTACCTTATGGGTTTATATCTGTGTCCTATATAACTGGCTTTCATGGATGTGCTGTGTATTACACTTATTTTGAATATCCCAGAGTGGTAAGCACAGTAATGGTATCTTGCCATTTGTTAGAAATCTAAGAAGCTCATCCCTTGAAAAATTCATTTCAATAGTATGGCTTGTTACTCTAAGTACATACAGTTATCTATATGTTACCAATACTAATAAAGCGTTGCTAAGTAGAAATCCTTCTGGATTAGTTTGGCATGTTCTTTGAGAATCACTTTACAGTTATATTCTATTGCCTTGATGCCATTATTTGGAAGTTAGGAGAAGGCTGAGACCATCTCCTGGGGTGGTCATATATTTTGGATCTCCTCACCTCAACTATATTGAAACAAAATATTTCATAATTTATATACGTAATGAACACATTGGGTGATTTGTAATCATACTGAAGGATGAATGTCTTTGACATAGGGTAAACTGAGCAGCTTTGAGCCACGTTTTTTTACCTCTCTGAACCTCAAATTTGTTTTTTGAATACAAATTATCATTGTTCTACATGGAGCTTGTGAAAAAAAAAAGAACAAACCTCTTAACTCATTGTCTGATATGCAGTAGTTACTTAAAAGCTGTAACTATAAATAATTATTATATTTATCATTATAAATAATATTTGTCAGCTGAATACCTATAGGCATTATTATCCTTGTTAGGTTATTAGAAATGCAGAGTCTCAGGCTCTAGGACTCAACAACTGAATCCAAATCTGCATTTTGACCAAGACACCTAGATTATTGAGAGGCACATTAAAGTTTGGCAAGCACTGTTCTAGATCATATTCTGAATCAGTAGGACTAGGAAGGGACCCCAGACACTGCATTTCTGACAAGCTTCCAGATAGTTCCTAACCCATAGTTAGCACTCTGAGTAGCCACTTTGGATCACTGGTCCCAAACTTGGCTGTTCATCTGACTCACCTTAGCAGGGGGGTTTCAGAAAACATGACTGACTACTTTCCACTCTCAGATATTCCATTGGAATGGGCTGCAGCCTCGGCATCAGAACTTCTGAAATTAAATCGTTTATTCTAGTACGCGGAAAAGTTTGAGAACTGTGGCTATGGATTAATTTGGGATTTTTTTCATACATCAAAATTAGTGTTTCAATCAAGACATTACATGAATCATGATTTTTTAAAAAATCCATCATTGAGGTTTTACTAGAGCTATGTTGGCAGATAAAAACGTAAACACACACATATGTATACACTCACACGCACACACAGACATACAGATCAATTTAAATCCTTTTAACTCCTGACTTGGTCATGCATAAGAATAACAAAACAAAGTTGAAAGGCTGTGAAATACATAGTTCTAAGATAGAGTTAAGGCAAAGCTGAAATAGTTTGGAAGGAAGCTTCATTGAACATTTGAAATATTAGGGAATCCACACACCATGCTCCTGCACTGCCAGATTTTCACTTGTCAATACATCAGAATTAAGGTTGCGCCAGAGAAACTGTTAGCAATGTCAAATGTGACTGTTGCAGTATGTTCTAAATCATGGCTGCCAGGGGAGGATCTTGCTGACTTTTGCATCTTCCTCCCCAAATCTCAACAGAATGATAGATTGATGTATTCTTTTCAAAGTGTAAATGAGAAATATACTTAGAAACAAGTGATACTTCAGTGGGTGGACTCGTGTGAAAATATTCCACCTGCTGGTAAGACTTGCGAAAAATCTCATTGGGAGTTCCGTCATTAAAAATGATCGTAGGATGCTGTCTGGGTGGGAGTTTTTTTCCAGTTTTAGGCAGAAGCAATATTTTTTCATTAAAAAAGTATTAAATGATGCATCATTTCTCTAAAAAATTCAGTTTTTGACAATATTCCAGATATGCCCTTAATGTGAATGAAATTCTGAACCAAAAATCAGTCTCACAATTGTGTTTATTCACACCAACTAAAAATATGCCAGAAGGAAACTTTGAACATGCCTAGTATGCTTTCACTTTGTAAAATTAGACTCAGTTCAGCAGAGGGGAAAGAAAGACAAAATAAGCTGTAACCCATTTATTCAAAAAACATTTTTGAATGGCTACTATGTGCTAGACATTTTTAAAAGACCTTAAAATAACCGTCTCTTCTACAATTTAATCTTTAATCCCTTTGTGCAAACTAATTTTGTTGGGGGAACTGATTACGTGAGTAATGATGAATAGTTGTTGAGAACTAACGTGGTGGGTACTATGCTTGGCCCTTTATGTGTAACCTTGTTTCCTTGGTGGTCGTGGAAACCCAGTGTGGGTAGAACTGGTCTTATCCAAGTTTAGGATGTGGCAACGGGGACCCAAAGATCTTACCTAACTAGAGAAACAGTCAGCAGTGGGACAGGCATTTGAAATCTGGATCTCTGAACCCACACCCTGCTTTTTCGTCATGATGGAGGAAGCAAGTATACCTGAAATGTGTGGGGCATGTTGTGTGCACTGAAGAGCTCCTCATCGAAGACACACTATGCCTCTTTTAAGAGGAAAGTGACTATGTTTTAAATGTTCTCATTTATTTTATTTTGAGAGAGAGAGTGGGGGAGGGGCAGAGCGAGAAGGAGAGAGAAGATCTGAATCCGGCCCCGTGCTGTCAGCATGGCGACCGACTCAGCTCCATCTCACAAACTGTGAGGTCATGACCTGAGCCAAAATCAAGAGTCAGACACGGCCGAGTCATCCAGGTGCCCTGAGAAAAGGGATTCTTGTTCACATGAAGAATTGTCTCTACTCAGTCCGGGAAGTTTCCATGGACAAAAGAATTCCATCACATCAGTGCCCTGCAGCCAAAGATCATCCGAAATACACTGGGAGTTGAATGAGTCTTATTTATAACTTATTGCTACAAGGGAGGTCATACACCATGCGGGCTAGGAAATGTATCAGTAAGACGATGCTTCAAAGAACTTTTTAAAGGATTTGGGCTTTGGTTGGGTGATCTTTTTCTTTTTAAGTTTCAGTATTTACTCTGAATGGTATGTTTTTAGAAAGTGGAGACAATCCCTTGATCTGGTATCTCAATTGAATTTTGGAGGGAAGCAACCTAGGGCTAGGATAAAGCTGTAGGACTGAAGCTTCTGTGGCTCACACTGGCTGGGAGGGGGACATTTGGCATTTAGTGGGTTGCACTTGACCTTGTCTGTGCTTATGCAAGGTTATGAAGTGGCTCTGTGTCATCTCACTTTATCTTGGTGTCACAGTGGCTTTGTCTGGTGTTGGTGTTTTGTAAGACTCTTTATGTCCAGAACAGTAATGGCCTTGCTGTGAGCAACAAGCCAACTTCTAAAAACACAGAGGCCTAGCTGTGTCAGAGCTGTTCCTAGATGTCAGGCCAGGTTTTGTTGTTGTTGTTTTTAATAGTCTATTGAGAACAGCAATTTAATAGTCTATTGAGAACGGCAAGACTCCCAGTCCTGGCCTCTGGAATCTTCAGGGAAGAGATCTGAAATAGAACACATTGCATGTCTAATTGTGTGCCTGAGGGTGAACATAAAAGCATCAGAGGGCCTGTGTGTGTGCGTGCGTGTGCACACACAACTGACACAGAGAAAAGGGAGAGCCAGATAGATTATTGATAGAAGATAGAGAGATAGGTGATAGATAGATAGATAGATAGATAGATAGATAGATAGATAGATAGATAGATAAGGTTAATCTCCAAAGGTGGGGACAGAGGACCTCTTGTTTCAAGAAAGATTGAGAGTTCTGAACTACAGTGGCTCAGGAATGCTTCTTAGGTCAAATGGACAAGATGAAACCTTAAAGTAGGAAGGAATTTTTGGAAAAATAAGAGATTTACCACTTGAATTCTTCTTTGATTCTTCAAACAGCACCGCTTCCATCCCCACAGCAAGGGACTGATTTATTCCTTTCTCTCCCCAACCATCCATCAAGAAGTCAACAAGTTCTGTAGAATCGACCTCCATTATAACTCTTAAGGATTTAATTACAAAACAATTTAAACACGCAGAAATGCACAGGAATAGTGTGGCCAACATAAATGTCTCTTTTTTTTCCAGTCCCCCATGTAAATGTCTTAACCTTCAGGACATAAAGGTGTCTATTGTTTTTCCCCCTTATAAGAAAAAAGTATTTTTCCCCAGAAATTATTTATGAAAGTAGACCATGCAAATTAAGAATCAAACAAAACAAAACAAAAAGGTCGGGGGGAGAAGGAAAGAAAAGAATCAATCAATAGTATACAGCTTCCACAAAACCTTTCTCTTTGCCTTCCCTGACTCCAGTTTATCCCTGAATACCTTGGTCCTCAGAGTCATTTGTTATCAATAATATATATACATGTATCTCTAGCAATTTGGTTTGACTTCCAACTATCTAAGTAATCTGATATTATTAGCAGTTGTTGATTTGTGCTGTTGAGCATCACGTCTTTATTTCATAATATGAGAAATGAGGATTTCACTTAGCTCTAGCTGAGCCCCCTCCATACCCGCTTCTTGTCCTGCCTGTAGCACCATATAATTGTAATCGATTTTTGGTTAAACACATATTACTTGTTACATTATATGACTACATACTACATAGGTATTATTCAAAGTAGGGTACTATGACTACCTTTTCCTTTCTGGTACCACTTTTTACATTGGAATTAATAATTGTCTTTATATACAAATGTGCTTAATTTTCAATATATAATCATTTTCCCCCAATGCTACAGAAGAAGTGGACAATTCTTTAGAGGACGTTCTTCACAGCAAATGAACTCATATTTACATAGGGTGTTTTTTTTTCCCCCTTTGAAATAGTCCTCCACCCTGGGCCCTCCATCCTCTGCTCCCATTCTAGCCTAAACTAGAGTGTTGTGTTCTAAACTCTGTATCTAGCCTCTTGAGACTTTTTTTCCACTCCTTTTGTGGTCGATCTGATATTTGCTGGATGAAGTGGTATGTTTTGTCTTTTTTGGTTTACTTCCTCATTTTGGAGAGGTAAAACTTCAAGTGGTTCCTCAGAATGATACACGAGAAGGAATCTTAAGCCTTGCATTTCTGAAAATGTGTTCTTGAAATCTCTTCTCCTGGTCTGCTCCTTTTATACATCTATAGCTTATTTTTACTTATTTTATTATATTTTAATAAGGTTTTATGAGGGTACAAAGATTAATTCATATGTGACATTGGCAACATGCAATTGAAGTCCTTAAACTTTTCTTCTAACTTGTCAGATTTGAGGAACCTGGGTGGCTCAGTCAGGTTAGTGATCAATTTGGCTGAAGTAATGATCTCACAGTTCATGGGTTTGAGCCCCATGTCAGGCTCTGAGCTGTCAGCACAGAGCCTACTTCAGATTCTGTGCCTCCCTCTCTCTCTGCCCCTCCCCCTCTCGCTATCTGTCTGTCTTTCTCAAAAGTAAACGTTAAAAAAATTTAAAAACAAATGTTCAGATTTTGCATAATTAGCAAGCCACAAGTGCACTGTTTTTATAGGAGAAATTATATCCTACTTAACAGGATACATTTTAAGTCAGTAGGAAGAATGCTCTAGCCACTACCAATGGAATTAGAGTGATCACAATACACACAATTTCACTATTAGTAAACTGGATTTTTTTCACCTTCTAAGATTTTCTAATGTTAGTAAATGCCTCAAATCCTTTGTGGAATATGTATCAGGGTATATAGAAATGAATGAATAAATGAACAATAAATGAATGCCTGTTGTTTATTAACACAGTAGAGCAACCAGGGAAAAAAATCATCATATACAGTGTAGTCTTTGACATCTGTTTGAGCAATAAAATGTTTTGACTTTAAGGGTTTTGTGGAGGCTGTATTATCAGAATATCAGGTTAGCTTTGAAAGCTGACCAGTGTAAATGATCCACTGATGTTTTTCACATTGAATACAATGCAATTATCATACGATTATTTACAAGTGTGCGGTGAGTCTTCAGATGTCTGGGCGCCACCACGTTTTGACAGTAATGTGCAGAAAAAGGAGGAACGGCATGAAAAAGCCCATCCCCTCAGCACACATCCATCTTGCTGTAATCTGCCGTGCGGTACCTCTAGACTTCTCCAGTATTGATGGCCCTCTTTATACAAGGGAATTCTGAAAGCTGTCTCATTAATGCACTGAATGGATAGTGGTGTTTAGCCAATGCCATTTCCAGGTCTCCCTCATCAAAGTGGAAAGATCCATCATGGAAGTCCATTTCCCTGCCAGACATTTCTCACTGCAGAATGTTTCTCCTAGAAACCAAAGCTGCCCTTCCACGTCCCTTTACCACGCTCTTTCCCTCTCTCACAGAAGAGGTGTGTCTTCTTCTGAATTAATACCCTTTGGGCTCATCGTTAGAGTGTGTGTGATGTTGACAATCATTGGATAACAAAGCTGTGAGATCACCAATCAAAGGAAGACATTTAAAATGTTGGCTGTGAAACAATTGTAATAGTATGAAAAATGCTTATTATCACCTGATGAGTGGGAGAGGGATGCAAAATACAAAAAGTAGAATGTCACAGCTAGGTCAGACTTATGCCTAGAAGAAAGGAGGAATATCTACCAATATATTAAATCT
>NC_043701.1:163259398-163280499 GCF_006229205.1 Suricata suricatta
TCTCTCTCTCTCTCTCTCTCTCTCCCTCTCAAAAATAAATAAATATTTAAAAAGACAAAAATAAATAAATAGATAATCTAGTATAGCTAATGGGTAGAACTTCATGTATATTTCCTTTCTACAATTTTCCATATTTTCCACATTTTCTTTTTTTAATTAAAGTTTTTAAGAGCTAGAGCACATATGTGCAGGGTAGAGGGGCAGAGAGAGAGAGAGAATCTTAAGCAGGCTCCATGTTCAGTGGGAAGACGGACATGGGGCTTGATCACATGACCCTGGGGTCATGACCTGAGCTGAAATCAAGAGTCAGACGCTCAACCAGCTAAGCCACCCAGGTGCCCCTAAATTTTCGTTAAAGTACAAGCTACCTCCCAAAACAAAACCCCAAAACCAAAAACCCTGTTTAGTTTTCAGAAGGAAGAAGTCTATGGGGCACTGATAGTGCAGAGCCTGCTTGGGATTCTCTCTCTCTCTCTCTCTCTCTCTCTCTCTCTGCCCCTCCTGTGCACTTTCTCAAAATAAATAAATGAAGATGAAGATGAAGATGAAGGAGGAGAAGGACAAGGACAAGGACAAAGTCTAAGCAAGCTTCAGGCCCTAGAGGAAAAGATTCGAACAGAAGCCTGAGGGAATGCAACAGAGTATTAGTCCTTCAGTGTAAAGGAAATGGAACCAGAGAAAGAGTGAAGATTAAAGAGAAAGACAAAAAGACACAGTAGAAGTTTATAGGAATAAAGTCAGAAAAGCTAACGGAGGAAGCCACACTTTGTAAAAATATTTTAAAAATTGAGGGGAAAAGCCTCTCTAAATGTCATGAATGTATAGTCATTTTAAAAGATCATTTCCCCTTAATTATTGCTTGTTTTTTAAAAGGCCATAAGTGTTCCAGAAACATAGAAGATCCATGAAACATAGAAAGAAGAGTCTAGGAACCAATTTGACCTAGGAAAGTGTGTGGGTAATATATTTATTTCTTAAGTAAGAATTAATTAAACTATGATACATGAACCTGTTAGTAGTATGCACCCATAAAAATGATAAATATGAAAATTATAGAAGCATGAAAAATGCCTACAAAAGATGTAAATATAAAAATGCCACACAACTTTATGTAAACACTGATTACAACGATGTGAAATTTTATGTGTGTATAGAGAGATGTAAATAGTTATGCTAAGGGGATGAATCCTTATAAATATTTTTTTGTGCAACTGTTAAATATTTAACACAGTTTTCGTTTGTATGAAAGATTACTGATCAGGGCTAGATGCACACAAACACTGTGGCTCAAATTAATTGCAAACTAGACCAGCAAGGAATCCAAAGATAGCATTCTGGGATAAACTTGAAGCTCGGGTAGGGAGTAGCAGCCTCAGATGCAAGCGTTTAGCCTACCACAGAGAGAGATTTGCTTGGTTGGGAGGGATGGAGAAAGGGAAGGGAATTTGCAGAGTCCAGCAGTTTCGAAGCACCAGGCTATGTCCTCACACCTGGCATATATCATCTGGTTGAATTCATTGACCATAACTAGCTTCCCCATGCCTGTGTCAAACACTTCCAAACATTCTTTCCGAGCTCCTGGGGCTGTCCTCTCAACTTGAGAAACATCATGGGATCCCCATAGCCCTTAGAATGGAAATAATGCTTCATAACACCAACCTGAAGTCCCCACATTATATGGTCCCGTTGACCTTTCTGACTCATCTGATTCCCCCCCCCCCCCCCCCCCCCCCCCCCCCCCCCCCCCCCCCCCCCCCCCCCCCCCCCCCCCCCCCCCCCCGCTCCACCTCCCCTGCTCCCCCTGGTTCATGTTCATGTTAATTTAAGGCTTTCACCTGCTTCGGGTCCTGGCTGTCTCTTTTGCACAAGGTTTTATTTCACCTGGTTCTTCATAGCTAGGTCTTTATCCCTCAACCCTCTGTTCAGGTGACTTCTTGTCAAATGTCAAGGTTTTTGCCATTACTTTCTCTAAAATATGCCTTCAGCCATATCCATCCACCCTGATGTGAGGGCCCCAAGGTAGGGATATTTTCTTAGGGTAGAGATCTTATCTGTTGTCAAGCATTTTATCTGAAGTTCCTAGCAGCCTCTTTAGCATATACTAGGTGTTCAATAAATGTTTTGGAATTAATCATTTCCTGACTGATTGATAAACTAAGTGAATGAAACATTCTTTCCCTTCTCTGCTGTCTCATCAAGAGTTTGTTAAAGACTAGGATGCAGGATGCTGGGAAGCCTGGGCAGCTCAGTTGGTTAAGCGTCCAACTCTTGGTTTCATCTCAGGTCATGATCTCACTGTCCATGGGTTTGAGCCCCGAATCAGGTTCTGCACTGACTGTGTGGAACCTGTTTGGGATTGTCTCTCTCTCCCTCTTTCTCTGCCCCTCCCCCACTTGAACACACATTTTCTCTCTCTCTCTCTCTCTCTCTCTCTCTCTCTCTGTCTGTCTCAAACCTAACAAATAAATAAGCTTAAAAAAAGGACCAATATGCTTGAAGATACCACAAGTTTTCTGAAACCATAGAAATTGCACTTCTTTTATTTTAAGTTGTTTCACCTGGCTTTGGAGAGCTGAAGGCCAGTAGAAGATGGGATGACAAGTCAGGGTCCCACAGGTGTATGTTCAAGGTCTGTGATAGCTGTATGATTTTGAGTTAGTTGCTAAAACGTCATCTGGGCTTACGTTCACCAGAACATAATGGGTAACAGTAAATATAAGACATTATAATAAATTTTATTATTATATGATCACTTATTTTTGGCATAACAGCTTCTATTTTAAAATGATTTCGGTTGGTGGCTGACATAATTAGTTTATGTGGGGTTACTTTTATTCATATAACTACTTGGTGTGGATTACAGTCAAATTTTATTATAACAACAGCTATCACTTCCTCTATAACACCGTCTAATTTTGGGGTGCCTGTGTGGCTCAGTCAGTTAAGTGTCTAACTCTTGATTTGGGCTCAGGTCAAGATCTCATTGTAGTGAGATAAATTCCTGTATCAGGCTCTGAACTTGGCATGAAAACACGTGTTCTAGGAAACAGGGAAAATTAAGTCCAGACAACCCAATCTGGAATAAACTTGAGTGCATGTCAGTAAACAAGAAATCCCACAGACTTCATGATAGCATGGTATCAGATTTATTTGGCACATAGGTCCTAACTGCTCCCCAGCCCATTTCCAAAGAGGAAATGTCAAATAGTCTAATTTTGGAGGGGGGGAGGGGGAACGTGAAAGTGTGACTGAGGCCTGATCATTTCAGTTACTCTTGCAAGAACTCAATATCATATCTTATGTGACTTTTTGGGATACCACTTATTAATATCTGGCAGGATATTACTGTGTTAATAAGAAAGAATCACCTTTACTTCACCTGTCAGAGTTGAAGCAAAAACCCAGGTTTTACCTTAAACCCATGGCCTTCTAAGACAACCATGGAAAGCACTGATGAATTTTTATTTTTTATTTTTTAATGTTTACTTATTTTTGAGATAGAGATAGAGCATGAGTGGAGGGCGGGGAGTAGGAGGGGTGGGGAGCAGAGAGAGAGGGAGACACAGAATCCAAAGCAGGCTCCAGGTTCTGAGCTGTTAGCACAGAACCCGATGTGGTTTTCAAAACCAAGGACTGCAAGATCATGATCTGAGCTGAAGTCAGACACTCAACCAACTGAGCCACCCAGGCTCCCCAAAAGCACTAGTGATTGAGCCCTGCTTCTGGTATAGGTGTTTGTGGCTCTTAAGTGTGACCTTGTAAGAACTGCTAACTTTTATAGCTTTGGGATAGGCATTTGAAAGTGACTGCAACTGGTTTTTGTGAAGAGCATGTGGCAGCCAGGACCGGCTGGATTATGCTGCAGTAACAAACAATCCCCGAATGGTAGGGGTTCTACATAGAAGGTTTATTTCCCAGCCACACAGCGCATCCACAGAGGGTCAGCTGGCTGCTTGGCTACAGCGCTGTCACTGTCATCACATTGAAGGGCAGGCTGACAAGGAGCTGTCATAGAACAGAGAAAAGAGACAGTGTGACTGGAGTGTGCACTGGCTCTTACCTCTCTCAGTGTCAGTTTCCTTATGTTTCATTGGCTAAGGCAAGAAGTGACACAGTCAAGCCTGACTTCAGGGTGGCAGGAAAGTAAAATTTTCTTGCAGGATGAGAAATGAGGTAATGGTAAATAGGAATACAGTCTACCAGGTAAGTAGGTGGAAGTTTACATTCCTGATCCTGAGCTTGACTTGTGAAACTACAAACATGCATACATACATATACACACACATACACTCACACACATACATGAATGCATATGCACATAACACAGATACATATATATACACATATACACATACATGTATGCATTCAAACACATCCATATATCCACACAGACATACCTACATTCTGTGTGCATTTGTGTGTGTGTGTGTATGTGTATTTGTATATGAATCCAAGTCTGGAAATTATTCACTCCCATTCCCGTGGCCCAGAGGACCATTTGAGTGCTGCATATTTTCTTCTCTTTGTATATCTAACTCTTTTTAAATTTTCTACAATGAAACGTCATTGTTCTCAACAACAACAAAAAATTGTTCTGTTGTTATTTTAAAACAGCTGGTTAAATATTTGAACTCTAAGTCTGATCTTTAGTTGCATTATCCTGGTAACTGAAAACAGATGGGCCCTGTGGCGGTCATCGGGGCTATGTTACTACCCAGGTGAGTTAAATCCGCTCCTCACGTGGTCAGCCATCTTTGAAAGGAAGGCCTTTCCCCACACAGGGCAATCAGTACTTACATGAGCTTGGTTTGAACCGGGTCTCTTCGCATAGTTTGAGCAAGTGCTCTGGGGGACTGCCACTAATGTTTGGCCAGGTTTCCGTGCTGTTGTAACACACCAGAGTAACCAAACAAGTGCAATGAGGAGGAGTAAACAGGACAACGGCAGTGCTCTCTGGAGAAAGAGGCTCACATAAATGGAGAGTGGCTGTCACGTAACTCACTCTTACTGCAGTCTCAAGGTCCTTCCTGAACCGTAAGTGGAATGAATTTTAGAAATGCAATTTACATTAACTACCTTTTACTTAGCTATCCATGACAAACTGGGCTCTTGACAAATTTTCTCCTGTGTGATGCACTGTATGCTAATTGGCTGGGTTAAAGCTCTCTAGTAAAGAAAGTATGTTTATGAGTGAAACTCAATCTTGGCTCATTTTCATAATATTTTATGATGATGCAGCTGGAGAGAAAAGGTCTGGCAGTTAGGAGATGTATAGGAAGTGCTAGAGACGCAATATGTTTCTCTCTTGCCACCTTGTATTTGTATAGCATAGGCACAGTATGACAATAAAAAATGAATTAAAGCTGATGAGAAACAAAATGAGGTAAAATGAGGCAAAGGGAAAATAAGCAAAGATGTGGTAGGTGCAATTTAATTTTGGTTGACTCCACATATTCCTTGAAGTTCTGTACCTCTGCTATGCCACACTTTGCATGAAGATATTTGGGCACCAATGGGAAAAGGGAAACACACCCATTTCATAACAGAGAGTGTACAAAATATTTACAAAAAATGTGTTTAGGAGTTAAATATTTCTGGTAGAGAAAATACTAAGAGCAGTCCTTCATGGGTTTTCTTAGACAAAAAACTGTGCTCAGATGGAGGTTACAAATGTGAGCTGAGGGACCAAGCTGCTTGAGTTTGAATCCACGTTCTGAAATTTACCTTCTGCGTCATCTTGGGCAAGGCTGCGGAAGCTCCTTCAGGCTCTTTTCCTCGTCACTAATTGGGCACAGCAGTGCTCACCACATAGGATCATTGTTAGGATTATCTTCGGTAGTCTGTGAGAGAATTCAGCATTCTACTGGTTCATAACAGGAGAAAGTCACTAAATTCGATCTCTCTTTGATGTAAGAAAAAATGTTCACAATAATCTCCCCATTAATCAAAATAACATGTTTTGAAATGCATCAGTATAAAGCGATCGAAAACATCAAGTAGGATTTCACTTCCCTACCTGCAATTCTACAGATGAGCGGGAGGATGAAGCATTCAACAAGGATTGGGGAAGAAGGTTTTGGGTGTAAATGGGGAGTCCATTTCAGCATAGCACACATAGCATTTCCCCGGCATATGTTACATTGGATTTGGCACAGAGTAGGTCTGGAAATTTCCAGCTTAATAAATGGAAGGCTTTTTCTTGACTTCATGAATTCTCTGAGCTTTTTGTACCCTGTTGTGTATTCTGAATTTCTGGAGGGGACTATAATATGCAGCATTTGCCAAACATAGTTGACCAAAGGATTCCTTCTTCAGTGGACAGGACATCTTTTAGAATTGATGTCCAAAAAGACACACTTAGAAAATGCTGATTGAAGGAGGTGACAGAATCACACTTCCTCCAGGCACTTGGTCATAAATATTGTTTCTATCAACCGAGATTTTGAGTGTTCACTTAGAGTTTG
This sequence comes from Suricata suricatta, assembly GCF_006229205.1. NCBI lineage: Eukaryota > Metazoa > Chordata > Mammalia > Carnivora > Herpestidae > Suricata > Suricata suricatta. Next base: position 163,265,863 of record NC_043701.1, read on the forward strand.
AGCACAGCTATGGTCTGACTCCAGTGAATCGAGTAATTTCTCAGCCTAGTTGGAAGAAGGGATAGTCTTTCTCACGTAAATATCAAAGGGACTGAGGAAGATATGCATTGACTCATTTATATCATTTTAAAACAACAAACTGGCTTTGGTTAAATACATAAGTCACTATTTTTTTCTCCTGAGTGTTTTTTTCTGCAGGATTTTGGAGGCACCAGTCCTGCTCTTGAGTACTCCATAGACTGATGTTCATCAGTACACATTTATACCATCAGTACATGCATATCATGCTAATTCTTTGAAGTCCAAATTCCAAAGTATATAAAGGAAAAGTTCCTTTTCATGAGGCCTGTAATTTCTCTGTGGATTTCTTTGACTGAATATACAAGTAGTTTTTTTAAAAAAGGATCATATGATACATATACATATACATATATATATATATTTAATGTTTATTTTCAAGAAAGAAAGAAACAGGGCATGAGTGGGGATGAGGTAGAGAGAGAGGGAGACACAGAATCTGAAGCAGGCTCCAGGCTCTGAGCTGTCAGTACAGAGCCTCGTGGGGGACTTGAGCCCGCAAACCATGAGATCATGATCTGAGCATCAGACACTCAACTGGCTGAGCCACCAAGGTGCCCCTGATATATATTATACCTGGTTTCTGTATCTTAAAATTTTTTCTTTGTCTTTGTCTCTTTCTTTCTTTGGATCATAGACAAAAAGAGGAACAATGTAACTAAAATATAATTCATAAAGAGAAATTTTCAGAGAGATAAGAAATTCCCAGAATTCTGGGTTGAGGATTTGGGGGATCTTGTTCCTATCCTGGCAAAAAGCATGAGAGAGCAGAGTTTTAGAACCATTCTGGCAGTGTGGGGCACAATGATATTTGTTATGAGGCAAGTTCATTTTTTTATGCACAGAGGGTCATGATTTAAAATAAATACACATAGGGGCACCTGTGTGGCTCAGTTAGGTGACTTTGGCTCAGGTCATGATCTCATAGTTGGTGGGTTTGGGCCCTGAGTTGGGCTCTGTGCTGACAGCTCGGAGCCTGGAGCCTGCTTCAGATTCTGTGTCTCCCTCTCTCTGCCCTTCCCTCACTCATACTCTGTCTCTTTTTCTCTCTCTCTCAAAAATAAACATGAAAGACTTTTTAAGTAAAGTAAATAAAATAAACAGATTTAAATTGTTAAATGATGCCCATCAAAGTCACACTTAAGTTTTTGTTTATTGTTTGTTAGAATGCTCACAACTTTTGTAGAACATCGGAAGATTATAAACTTTCATGTTCTCTGGAAGTTAGTTAACATGTCCGACTTACACAAGAGAGTTGAGGCCTGGAGTCATCTCAAAAACGTCTTACTTCTTCCTGGTCCAACAAGTCCGCTGAGATGCACAGGATACACATCAAAACCTTCGGAGTTGATGCTTTGGGGTAGTAATAAACTTAAGTTTTGCCAGAATATTTCACCTGGTCAAAACATCAGGAGGTTTTGGCCTCCCAGACGCTGTGTGGCCAATCACATTTTCTGCCTCTCCAGCTTCTCCCTGTAACTCACTGCCTGTCAGCCCTGATGAGCATTAACGAAGGCAATGACTTGTGTGCCGCTTGTCATGTTTGAAGAGGTGCATGATAGTCTACAGTTACCGCTAACTGGGGAAACGGACGACTTTTGTGCATGCCAGCTAATTGGTGTCGAAACACATCACCCGCATTGCAGAGACAGGCACAAATCAGACAGGCAAAGGGTCGTCCCAGTCTCTGCCCCACCAGAGCTCAGCTGGCATTTCAAAGCTGCCACAATTTAGCATTTAAGACCCCCCACCCCCACCCCTTGCCACCTGTCCCATTCTAGAACCAAAACAAATTTTGCTTTAAATTGCCTTTAATTTTCAGGTCAAAAAAATTTCAGGGACTCAAATAACTGAACCTATATAATTACTGCAGATGATGAGATGCCTTCCTCTCTCCCGCAGTCAACTCTAGGAGGAGCTTGTGCTGAAAGCTGAGCTTGTGACGAAAGTTATTTATGACAAGAGTACAGCTTTGCTCACACTGAGTCCTTTTCCAGTGGTGATTATTTTGTTGAGTACCTTGATCCTCAGGCACTCAAGCTACTCATGTCTTACACTTACAAGGAAAGAGGGTAAACAATTCACTTTGAAAGCAACCTCTCCCTTACAGATCCCTGTGAAATTTCTACTTAGAACTCTTAGAAAAATGTGATTTCTTATTGAAAATAAATGGAAAGAAAGAGAGAGACAGACAGACAGACAGACAGTGGCCTCCAAGAGATAAACAAGTTCTACTCAAATCTTGAGAGCACAATCCCAGGATCCTTTACTGCCCCTCTCTGCCAGGAACACCTCCTCCCACTCTATGACCTCCTTCCCATACTGCATATCAACATTCAAAAATCCTCCTCACCATCTCCACTGTATTGAGTGTCCTCTCTGTTCCATCCTCTCCCATAGCATTTTGTTATTACTCTATAGCTTGTGTCTTGAGATTTAATTATTTGTATTCATTAATTTTCTAATTGCAAATAATATGTTTTGTCCTCTAGAATGCAAGCTCCCTAAGGGAGCTGGGACTTGGCCACTATTGTCACCACTGATTTATCATGCCATCTACCTGGTAGGTGCTTGATTAAGTAAAGAGAAAGGAAGGAGAGAAGGAAGGCAAGACAATAGTGAGGAAAGGAGAAAGGGAGAGAGAGGAAAGATTAAAGACAATAAGAAGGGAGGAAATTAACTTGAACACCAATAGGACCTATGTAGAATTGTGTGTGTGTGTGTGTGTGTGTTGTGTGTGTGTACATACACACATATATATACCACATCTTCTTTACCCATTCATCAGTCAGTGGACATTGGGGCTGTTTCTATAGTTTGGCTATTTTATATAATGGTACTGAAAACATTGGGGTGCACGTATCCCTTTGAATTAATATTTTTGTATTCTTTGGGTAAATACCTAGTAATGTAATTGCTGGATCATAGGGAAGTTCCATTATTAACTTTTTGAGAAACTCCATACTGTTTTCCAGAGTGACTGTACCAGTTTGCATTCCCACCAACAGTGCAAGAGGGTTTCCTTCTCCCACATCCTCACCAACACTTGCTGTTTTTGGTGGTGTTGATTTTAGCCACACTGACCAGTGTGAGATGGTATCTCATTGTAGTTTTGACTTGTATTTCCCTGATGATGAATGATGTGGAACGTTGTTTCATATGTTTGTTGGCCATCTATATCTTTTCTTTGGAAAAAGTCCACTCATGTCTTCTCCCCATTTTTATTTTGGATTACTTATTTTTGGAACATTGAGCTTTATAAGTGCTTTATCTGTTTTGGATACTAACCATTTATGAGATATGTTATTTACCCACCCATGAAAAGAATGGAAAGAAATCTTGCCATTTGCAATGATGTGGATGTAGCTAGAGAGTATTATGCTAAGTAAAATAAGTCAGAGAAAGACAAATAGCATATGATTTCACTCATATATGGAATTTAAGAAACAAAACAAATGAGCATAGGGAAAAAGAGAGAGGCAAACCAAGAAACAGACTCTTAACGGTAGAGAAAAACTGATGGTTACCGCAGGGGTGGGGGTGGTGCGTTAAATGGCTGATGGGGATTAAGGAGGGCACTTGTGATCGGCATTGCCTTTTGTATGGAAGTGCTGAATCATGAAATTGGACACCTGAAACTAATATTACACTGTATGTTAATGCAAATCTAAATAAAATCTTAAAGGTTATATATAGAAATCTACAAGAGGAGATTATGAGAATTGGCTTGCACGATTATGTATCCTAGAGCCTGAGAAGTTCCACAGTTTGCCCTGCATGAGCTGGAGAACCAGAAATGCCAGTAGTATAATTCAGTTCATGTCCAAAGGCCTGAAGACCAGAGGAATGGAGTGTAGTCCCAGGCTCTGTCTTAAAATCCAAGAGCCAGGAGAGTGGATATCAAAGGGTAAGAGAAAGATAGATATCCCATCTCAAGCAAAAAGAACAAGTTTTCCCTTCTTCTCCCCTTTTATTCTATTCAAGTCTTCAACAGACTAGATGATACCCACCCTACGTTGGTGAGGGCAAGCTTCTTTACTCAGTCTACTGATCCAAATGCTAATCTCCTCCTGAAACACCCTCCCATACACACTCAGAAATAATGTTTACCATCTCTCTGGACATCCTTTGCCCAGTCAGGTTGACACATCAAATTAACCATCGTACCTGGTGTGAATAAAATCTCAAACCACCTCTACTTCTGGTACCAGCAGGCTTCTCTGCTGTCATTGGCCTGAATGCTCTGTCTTAATCTGGTTTGGGATTATGGGATTAGCAGCAACTATTCATGCTACTAAACTCATGTGTGGAAAATTTCTGAGTTTTCTTTTTATTGTTCATGCATTTGTCATCACTTCTATATAATGGGAAAGAAAGTCAGCTGTGGGACACGGAGATGAAGTATTCTGCACAGGAGGTCTTGGTAGCCAGTCGTGTGTGTCATGGGTGGGTGGGGAGGGTCAGGGGAAAAGCAGGCCCCTCTTCCCAAGGAGCTGATTCTAGGTTTTGTTCTAAGTTCGCTGTCGGCACCCAGCTTGCTACACAGCGCCCTGTGTCAGGTTGGCTGCCAGTTTTAAACACCAGCTTAATTAATTTAGTCAGAGATTTACAAGAAGAAAAATGAAAGAGAACTAAGCCAAGTGCTTAACTTTAATTCAAACGAATTACCTAATTTCTTTTAAGGAAAAGCTCCTTAAGCTTCACGGAAGCATTGGCAGCTCTTTTGAAAGATACATCTTAATATGTGGTTACTTCCATGTGACTTTCAGAAGCTGCTGTTCCTCCAGTGGGAGCCTAAAAAGTTTACGGGAAGACTTTCTGTTCTATTTTGAATTAAACGAAATAACCCTCTGCTCTGACAAAATAAAATATTACTTTAAGAATGATGCAGTCTATTATTATTTCACTATTTGAGATGTTAGAAAGCATTCAGATTAGACAGAGCCCACCATGGTCACCAAATGGGTTGGTCTGAAAGGTACAGACAAGTGTACTCTAAGGTGATGCTATGCTACGTGTGGCACATGGGACTGCCCTTGAGGAACTTATTAAAATGGGGATCAATAGGTCCCAAGCCAGAGATTTAATCTAATATGTAAGGAATAAAGCCTAGGAATTCTTATTTTTCAAAACCATGGGTCACCACAATATGTAGTTTAGAAACACTGTTTTGGAGGATTGGAAAAAGACAAAACAAAACAATATGACCTGTATCTCCATTGTGTATAAATCTATTAAGTGAATCACTGCAATTGTCTTTTAAACATTCCTCAATTAATCAAGTGCTAAATCAGTTGGATCTGTCCTACTTAAGACCCTACAAGGCTCCCTGAATCTTTTAAGATCCTCTTCAAATGTCTTTGCTAACATTCAAGACTCTTCATGATCCACAACAACACCGTGGGAAAAAATTGTTAAAAATGTAGACTACTCGACCCACTGAATCAAATTTCCTGGAACCTGCCAGGAATCAATCCCTTAGTTCCCAGGGTGATTTGATGTGTATCAACATTTGATACCTTGTATTTGAGATTTTCTCCAGTCTGTTTCCTACCACTGATTGCATTCTCTGCTCTGTGGCAACCAAAGGAATCTTCTCAAAATTCCCTCAGTATCTCCATTTTTTCCAACTGTTCTGGAATGTCCCACCATATCCCCCAACCTGGAAATACTTCCTGTCTCTGTCAAACTTAGCTAAGCCCCCTCATCTTTCAGTAAGCCTCTTGTCCCCCTTAAGCCTGAAAGTCCTGCATCTCTTCTGTGCTCCTGTAACATTCTCTTCATATCTCCAGCTAGCATTTAACTCACTGAAAAGACATGGTCAATTTACTTAAAATTTTGTGAAGCCTGGGAGCATATCTCATTTAATATATTCTGTATCACCAGTGATACACACAGGGCTTGTATGCATATGCAAATACTTGATCTAATGGCTGGTGGATGAATGAGCTAGAACAATAATGCAGAACAATGAACAAATAGCCCTACACAGAAAATTGTAGCTTTATATATAAAAAACTCAAAGGATTCTTGATTGGAAATGTTTTTATAAGGTGGAGTTATTCTGAGATTATTGCCTGGAGGTGGTACATATGGAGCCTGTCCTTGACCAAGGAATATAGTAAGAGGAAAGGGACCAGTTGATCTAACCATTATAGAAAGTTTGAGGAGCCTTGTATGTGGTTACCTCAAGAAGAACTAAGTATGGATGAAATGGAGCTGAGAATGTGGATCAGGGAATCAAAGGCCTGGAAGGAGAGTTTATCTAGACATGGAGGCTAAGGATGCTTATTTGCCTTAAGGTTCTTAGTTTTAGCTCTAAGAATGTCACCTGAAGATTAGCCTTATCTGTGCAGCCTTTTCTCATGTGCTATTTCATGTGAACTGTATGATTCTCTGCCCCCATGGACAGAAATCAGTGACAATGATCTATCATCTTCTAAATTTTGCCTTTTCCTCTTGCTCACCTTGAGGTAACTCAGCATGATGATTTACAGCCTGCTTTTTCTAGAGAATGTCAGAAAGATTTCAGACTATGAGGATTTCAGTGTGTTTATTCTGTAAAAAAAAAAAAGCAAATGTCTTGATATGGAAAAACAAGAGGAAGATTGAGAGAAGAGAATGGGAGAAGCAGAGATAAAAATGATGAGAAAAAGAAAAGTCTGACAGACTCTTGGCATATTTATTTCAAACATGTTTATTTCTTAAAGAAAATTGAATTCAAGGTGGATGTCTCATATTCATGTTTTCTTCAGAAACCTAAAGCTTTGAGAAGTTTTGAGGTAGGAAAAAAGTTTTCAAAAAAGAAAATTGAGAAATGTCAATTAAAGAGGGTAAAGTTCATTAACAAGTAAATCAACAGTTTAAAGGTCGATTGCCTCACATTTTCTAATTGCTTGTATAAAAGTCAAAATATTTATATAATCTAAAGGGAAACCAGATTTTTCTAATTGCTTTTGTAGTCAAGTAATGCTGTTCCACATCTTTGCTTGTGAGCTGACTGGTGCTATTAGGATTCCTGTGGCAGCCCCTACAACTCCGATGTACCACTCTTATTCCTCATCTGCAGACACCCCTTGCCAGCCTCCCTCTGTCAGAGTTCTCCCTCAGACCCACGATTCAATCCACTTACAGATCATACCAGTTCAGGTGGCATTTTTGGTCTTCATTTTGGATGAGGCCTAGTGAAACTGAGAGTTTTGGGGTCAAAAATAGAAAACAAAGAAAAAGAATGTGGTAACTAACCTCAAGTGCGTGATTCTTGAAATTCTGTAGTGCTCGAAGACCAGCTGGCTTGTAGAGTAGATGTACAGTACATGATGGGTTAATATTATTCTTTGTCCAGCCTTCCAGATCTTTATTCTATTCTATGCATCTAATTCAGAAACCTGGAAATCAATGTGGACATTCTTCCAGCCTATCTAATTCGTCACTCAGGTTTGTCCTTTAGTTTCTCCATAACTTTTCAGTTGAGGTACCCTCTGTACTGCTGTTCTTCCCAGTGAAGCTTCACTGAGTTCAGTGCCGCTGCCCTGGGACACTTCTCCCTCCTCCTCTACCTCTGGTTTCATTCTTCCTACTGTTCTTAGACTTACATTTATTAATATATGAATATGGTTGTGTTATAGTTCTTAATGGTTTCCCTCTCTTTCCTCCTGTTCCTTCCTCTTCATTTCCAGAACTTCTTACAGATCCTAGACTGTTTCAGGCAGTCTTGCCCACCATATTTTCCTCATGCTGTTATGATTATTTGCAAATGCATATCATCAGTCTTCACTTTTCCAACCCCAAGCTTTCTGCAAGATTTAGCTCCTCCAGAAATTCTCAGGTAACACCTCATCTGTGCTCCAAGAACACATGGAGCATAAGGGTATTCAATAATTATCACACCAAATTAGAAACATTTGTCCTATTTTGTTGTGTTAGTCTGCTTCCTTCATTAGCGACAAGCTCCTTATGGACATGTCTTTTACTTCTGCATGTCCAGTGACTGATACAGTGACTGGTCCATTTGCAGAGTGCTGCCTAGAATCCTTTCAGGAATCATGTGCATCATTGTATGTGATTCTGGAATGTCAGACCTTGGACCTTTTAAATAAAGCGATGGGCATAAAACCAAGCTAGGTTAATCAGAAGCCTTTCCCAACCTGTTAGGAGAGAGCTTTGGGAAAGATATTCTCTTCTTCTGGAGTCCAAAGCTGTAAGAATATCCAAGCTAAACGTCTTAGCTTTATTCTCCTTTTCTGAATGGAGAAAGGCATTTTTAAATTTCTTTTAATGTTTATTTATTTTTTAGAAAGAGAGAGACAGTGTGTGAACAAGAAAAGAACAGAGAGACAGGGAGACACAGAATCTGAAATCAGTGCAGAGCCCGACACGGGGCTCGAACCCACAAACTGTGAGATCATGACCTGAACCGAAGTCGGAGCTTAACCCACTGAGCCACCCAGGCATCCCAAGAAAGGCATTTTTAATAAGACACTGAGGGCAATGCTTCAACATAAGCAGAGCCTGTAGTCACAGGGAAGGATGGAATTGATAGTGAAGAGAAGAGAAGGTATTAATTTGTCCCTCTCTCCAACACCCTGGATGTAACCACATATGAGATTATTCCATACCCCCATTTCAGTTATGTGAGCAAATAAATAACTAGAAATATTGTCACTTAAAAACAAAGGAAATGAGGTGGTGAATTAATGATTCTTGAATGGAGAATTAAAAAAGAAATCTTTCACAAGATGAAAGAAGGGGATAAGTTAAGGATGAGGAAATTAGAAGGCATGTGGCTGTGAATTAAGAGACTACTTACCCTGGAATATATTCTAATACAGGCAGAAAGATGGTGAACACAGAGAAGGAAGAAACATATGTATAAATTAGTGGATTAGGGACTGAGGACTATTGTTGAAGAGACCCAGGTCAATCTGAGTGCCATGAGGTTTTAGGCACAAATCTATTGCTTATGAACTGACAAGTCATTTCTCCGAAAGGAGAAAAATCAGGATTTAACACCAGAAAATGCACTTTGTTAATTTATCTTACAGTTCGACTTCCAGCACTGCCTAACTCAGGATTAAATTTCAGCATCTTTGTAGAAGTGTATCCTGACAGATATATATTCAGAGTTGTACTTGCGGTCAAAGAACAAAATGATGAAACCCACCAGGAATGGGCTCCGAATACAGCCAACCTGACCGGGTCCCATTTGTCATGGTGAGTGAAATGTTGTAAACAGACATTACACTCAGAAGCTAACTTCAGCTTCTGACCCTCTGTGGCTGCAAACAGCCAAAGGAGGTCCACAGCCAGAATGAAAGTGGACAGCAGTAGACGTGGAAACTGTCCCCTGTCTGCCCTCCACATGGCAATTCTGGGAATTCATATCCATTTCCTGACTGTCAGCTTTGACTTTGCAAACGCAGAGGGTAGGAAAATCATTTCCCCCATTAATAAGAGTGATAATAAATAATAAAAATGAATTGGTTTCTAGGCAGCTATCTATTCTGTGTACAGAAGTCCATTTCTGTTTTAAGACTAGGATATGAAATGTGCTTAGAAGTCACATAAAGGCACACATACTTACCATGATTCATTTGGTTAAAAAAAAACTAGATATAAGAATGGCAGGAACAAATATGTTTTCTACTAAGAACTAAGCAAGCAAGGAGGGGTCAATGGAGGCAAGGCAGTGGTGGGGGTAGATAAGTGGGTAGTTCCAGAGGTAAATAGCCAATTATTTCACTTTTTGAGATCATAAAATATTAACCACTTCATAATCTGTTTCAAACATACAGTAAGGAATGTGAACATTTATTTATTTAGAAAGAAAATTAAAAAAAATTTTCTATATACAATCAATTGAGAAAGAAGACAGAATTGAAGTTGAGAAGATGATAGTCCTGGAACAGAGAAACAATCTTGAAGTTAGTGAAAATTGTAAGTGTTGGGGGTCAGATAATATTCATTACCTAATAATGGCCAGCTATTGACTGTTTTCTTGTAGGGGGAAAGCAAGCAAAGAGCAATAAACACAACTTCAACTAACAAAGTAAAAGTGAATGAATTTTTGCATACAATAAGAACAGATGTTGTCAAATTTATTTTAAACATGTTTTAACTTTTCCCTGAATTTAAAATGTCCATAAATGTTTAATTATTTTTTTTCATAATTCCAAAGGAGAAAAACCAAAGTATTTTTCCATTCTGTAAAGTTTTCTGAAGTGTGCACAGCTGTGGAGATAAAGTTCTATTTCCATAGGGCAGCATCTCATCTTTTAGAATTTTTAGGATCTTAGTGCTAAAGACTTGTTTCATTATTCCAGGCATCCATGGGCATAAATGGTTTCATGCGGTTGGCCATTGTCCAAAGGATAAATTGTGAGAATGACAATGTTTATAATTATCTTGTAAATTGAGGGGAGTGGTGGTGTGGGGTGGTAGTGGAAGCCCCTTCTCATTATCCAGGCATCATCAACCCAGATCTTTTCAAATTCTTTCTATAATGAAGTACAAACCATATTGGTTTGCAGCTAATTCTTCATAAAAATCATTTTATTTTGTTTAACTTCAGGGAGCTCTGTGCCACCCTTCTTTAGGGAAATCAGATTTGGAAATTTACTCCTATGCTTAGAGGGAAAACCTTTGAATATTTTGCTTTCAGAGATCTCAGCGCTGGGAAGCCTGTCTGGGCAATGGCTTGCCTTTAGTACAGCTTCACTTCTCCTGGGAAGTAGCTGTGCCTGCAAGTGAGATATTAGGCAAAGTCTTACATTAAAATGTCACAGTTCGCATAGCATTCCTCATACATTAGTCCTTCTATCTGCCAGCAAGGTAAACCAAAGTCTAAACCCCACCTATCTGACTTTATTACCTCTTACTTCCCCATATAAAGGTTTGTTTCTATTCACTGTCTAATTAACAAGTCCAAGCCTGCTCTAGTCCTATCATTTCCTGTTCTGGAATATCCTTTGATCTCTCTGCCTATCTAATTCCTATATCTATAATTTAATCCTCCCTTAGCCACTTTGCAAACTGCCTAAGTCAATGATGACTGTTCTCTCACATCATGGAAATGCTTAGCATATAATTATTTTTTTTTATAATGGTGTGTTCAAGTGTCCCTAAATTTATCATTGGAAAGTCAAGAGCAGGAGCCAAGCCATGGAGATCTTCCATGTCTCCCAAAGAGTTATGTGATAGTCAAATACCAAAATGATCAGGACATATTTAATGGCTTGTATAGTATACTTGTGTGGGATGTGTGGAGTGGGGTGTGTACAAACTCTCTGGAACCTTAAATACAACCTCTGAGCTAGAAGTATCACAGAAAACACTTGCCAGAAGAGTTAAATTACATTACTTCATTGGATATGGTTCTAAGGCACAGGATAATAATTAGAAATCACTGCAGTGTGTAATTTTTGTATGTGCATACACATAAGTAGACATTGTCTAGCACTGCTGGTGGTATGCATCCTGCCTTTGTTCCACTGGTACACCTACTTTGCTCTCTAGGAGGCCTGGAGTACAAAATGTTACTGCTAATTTGCTAATGTTGTGATTTATGTTGCAATACAGAGAGTGAGAACAACCTTCAGAGGGTTGAAAAATTCATCATTTATACAACAGGTGTTCTCATAATAAGAGGTGCTCAAGTTTAAATGGCCAGAGCTATAACAAGAAGGTAATACTTAACCAATGGCAGATCTCTGATACGGACAAAGCCTCTCTTTCACCACATAAATGACAAATTGTTATGTCCAAAATCTCTGCTTACCATCACCCAAGGGGGGCTAAGTAGCTGGGTTACCCTTCAAAAGCCCCTATTTATCATTTTAAGATGTTGTTGCCTGTATGAGTAATCACAATAAATATGCCTTAATAATTAATTTGCATCTATTCTATACAAAATTATGCCATTAAATCTAAATTAAATGTCTAGCCCAGGATCTTAAGGGAGCTTATTATCAGTCTTCCCCCACCCAGAGCAAAATCCCCTTTCAATTAGAACTCTTTGCAGCTATAATTGTAATAATAATTGTACTAACCCGCTTACATTTTTCTCTTATCATCCTGAACATGTCTCTCATCTTGGCACTGTAGGAAATCTTTGTTTTGGCAGTGTATTAGTGAAGCGTGTTATAGTTAACACTAATTAATTCCTGTTGGTCTCTTCACAATCTAACAAAACAAAATTAAACCTGAACTTGTTCACTTGGTTCATATTTTCCAAATGAGACTCCTAATGGAGACTTTGTAAAGGGCATGTCAACTCTACATAGCTAGTCGCTTTGTGATTTCTTTTAGATTTCCAGAGGGAAAACTGGACTCTGCCAATAAAAATAATGATTATATAACAAAAAAGAAATGAATTGCCACAGAGTGACTGAAGATTTTCAAAACCAATTTTTAGCTATGAATTTACAACAGGTAGTTTCTTCTCATAAGTGACATTTAAGAATTAAATCAAAGAGCTAATATTGTCCAAGTCTTCCTTGCTTATATAACATAGGAAGGCTTAGATCAGCATTTCCAGAATAGTTTTAAAAATTCAGTAATTATCCAGGTAATCAAAAACATCTTGTCTTTTGTTAAGAGAATCTATAAAATTAATACCCATTTGAACACCATGGAAGTGAGATTTTCCATTTTTATTTACTTTTTCATTTGCATGAGTTTTCATTTTTACTTGGGCTAAAAAAAAGTTTCCTTAAATATAGCAAGAGTAATGTTGGTTTTAATTTCAGATATTTACACATAAGATCCTGTAAAATACAAAGGACAGTTTAAAGAAGATTTATTTTTTTTCTGGTTTATTTTCACCAAGCATAATTATATATATACTACTCTGTGATATTGGTCAAGTCACTTTCTGGTTATTTTTTTCTCTTAAACAGTGAGCATGGTGGTTCATATACTTTCTGAAAACTAAAAATTCAAAATTATATGATTCAAAATGCAACCAAATAATAAGCAGCCAAACACTAATTCAGAGGAAAATTCATAGTCCTATCATTTTAGCACTTGTTTCTAAAAAGAGTAATAATATTTAGTACTTATATCCCTTACTGTATACTATGCACTACATGAATGTTTTACAGACAGGATCTCCTTTAGGAAAGGAGACTATAGCTATCTTCTTGGCTAGACCAGAAGCCCAAGAACTATGTGAAGACAGTGAATCAAGAAGAAAGAAAGTTGAAAATAGCCTACCATCTGAGATGATGGAAAAATACCCAAACCCAACCAAATCTTGCACATTTTGAGGCCTTGCCCCTAAAAAAGTATAAAAGACAAACAGATATGATAATCTCTGTCATCAAAAGGCTTTATAATGTAGTAGGGATGGTATGTAAGCATTAACTATTTTCTAGGAATAAAGATCTATAAGATTTGGGTTGTGTAGAGAGCTCAGAATATTATTTGGGTATAACCTATGACCTTCGGGTGCCTGGGTGGCTTAGTCAGTTAAGAGTCTGACTTCAGCTCAGGTCATGATCCCATGTCTTGTGAGTTTGAGACTTGTATCAGGATCTGTGCTGACAGCTCAGAGCCTGGAGCCTGCTCCAGATTCTGTGTCTCCCTTTCTCTGCCCCTTCTCCAGCTGTCTCTCTCTCTGTCTCTCTGTCTCTCTCTCAAAAATATATAAACATTAAAAAAAACAACAACCCTATCACCTGAAGCCCTTTATAGTTCTCTGAATTGTCTAGAGGGAGCCCTATATTTTATTTACTGTCATGACATTTTTCTCTTCCAATGATTAATGTGGAAAACTGCAAATTTCTTTTCACATCATCTTTCCCTTGTCTCTCACATGCCATCAATCACCAAGAGCTTTTGTTTGTATAGAGCCTTTTCCTTCTCAAAGCCTATTCTTTGACAACCTCTAGCCTGTTTTGTTCTCAAAAGTTGGCCGCAAATAGGTATTATTCTATCATCATTTAACTTCTATTGGAAAAAAATAATGCTCTAAAATGTGAACTGATTTGTGTTATATCATATGTGATATTATTCAAAAATTGGCATCCAGCTTGAAAATGCCTCTTTCTTCTCCAATCTGCTAACCTATAATTTCTCACCTTCCCAGGATAATGTTTGGCTCTTCAGGCTCCCCAAGCACAGAGAGGCATATGCAGTCATCTGTAATTCAAAACAAAAATAAAATTAAACCATAAAATTAACTGAATAAGAACAATATAGACCAAAGATTCCCCAGGGCAATTTTGACATTTAAAAGTATAAACAATGCTCAACATCACTCATCATCAGGGAAATACAAATCAAAACCACACTGAGATACCACCTCAGGCCAGTCAGAGTGGCTAAAATGAACAAGTCAAGAGACTATAGATGCTGGCGAGGGTGTGGAGAGATGGGCACCCTCCTATACTGTTGGTGGGAATGTAAACTGGTGCAGCCCCTCTGGAAAACAGTGTTGCGGTTCCTCAAAAAACTATCCATAGAACTCTCTTATGACCCAGCAATAGCACTGCTAGGGATTTACCCAAGAGATACAGAAATGCTGAAGCATAGGAGCACATGTACCCCAATGTTCATAGC
>NC_043701.1:163280599-163311407 GCF_006229205.1 Suricata suricatta
GTTGGGGAGAGAGAGGGATGCAAAACTTGAGAGACTATGAATGCTGAAAATGAACTGAGGATTGAAGGGGAAGGGGGAGGGGGGAAAAGAGGTGGTGGTGATGGTGGAGGGCACTTGTGGGGAAGAGCACTGGGTGTTGTATGGAAACCAATTTGACAATAAACTTTTAAAAAAGTATTAATTATATTTCTATTGTTTAATTCACTTACTTGATATTCCTGCTCTAAATACAGGCTAATCCTTCCTACAAATTAACCTATTAATCATATCACTACCTTTACATATGGTCCCTTTGGACTAGGAGAAAAAATCCTGATATACATATATAATATACACACATATATAATATGTATTAAATATATGTATCATATATAAATATATGTTTATATTATATATGTATTTAATAATAGTTTCCATACATGTTATATAGTTAGTAGTTTCCACTCCTGTTCCTTTCTGTCTCTTCCACTGTATTTCACTCCTCTCTCTCTCTCTCTCTCTCTCACTCACACACACAAACACAAAAGTGGTATGCAATATAGTCAGTATGTTTCACCAAATTATCAGATGGCATTGTCAAAGCCACAAAATTCCTTTTTCATCACTTATGTTACATATGTCCTAAGATATATATTGTTAAGAAAGAGTCCTAAATTCCTGGAGAATGAAGCCTGAGGTAGCTGGGCTTTCCTAAGCAGATAAGCTCCCTTTGAGGTTGGTCTAATGCAGTATTTATACTGCATACTCTACAAGGCCTTTCTTTTCATTTAAAGAAAGAAAAAGTAGATTCCAGTGTCAGTTTCTTTATCAACTAGTTGCCGTTAATTTCCAGAAGGACGTTAGTAACTAGTTTCCAAGATTCAGCAGTTCTTTACTGAGGCCTTGGGCATCCAGCACTATGCTGAGCACTTGGATTGATGGCTGATACAGGTAAAGGCTCTCTTAGCCACCCAAGGGAATTACAGTCCAGTCATGGAAATGAGACTTCACTAGAATTAAAACAACAGTATGAAGAAGAAATGAGGGGGGGGGGGGAAGGTAATAAAGTGCCAAATTTTCATTACTTAGATTATTTTTGTAGTATGAGTTAAGAGAAAGAAGATGCTAAGGATTATAGCAATCAAGGAAACCTTCCTGAAGGACATTTGCAAAAACAGCCATACTCACTCCTGTTCCTATACAGTACATCACCATTGCAATTAATCAGACATTTAAAATACTATTTATTTATGCAAGGTACTGTGAACACTTGATTTGATCACCACTGCAGTATTGCCTAGTCCCACAAAGCAGACACCAATAGTTGGAAATCTAGGCCATCAAAATGGGAGACTCTGGAAACATGGACTCTAGCCAGATGGCGATCCTTGACCCATAAAGGACCTCAGATAATGGCCATCATCTCAAATCCCTGGTAGTGAACTAGCTTTAAGCTACTTTTCAGATATCCATATATTTGCTAGACCAGAATAAATGAAAAAGACCAAGCTGGCTTCACCTCATAGAATGAACTCACTCTTTCCCCATGGTCTTTGGTAACCTGATTGCCTAAGTAGTTGCTGGAACAGGAATCTGAAAAGCTTACTACACAGAGAAACTGAAGATTTTATTCTGCTGGTGGTACTAACTTTTCCTATCTATGGAGCCCGTTTTTGATTGGAAAGAAAAAGTAACATGGGCAATTCCACCATCTTCACATAGATGCAAAGTTATTCCAGGAAACCAAAGCAAAAAGGAGTAGTGGGTTGTTATGCTGACCAAATCGTTCAGGAATTAGATTCCTTGCTGCCAAGTGGTTTTGTTTTTCACTGTGTTCTTAATCAAACTAGATGAATAGCTCACTGCCTGAAAGCTTATTAGAAATATTAGAAATACAGAAACTTAGATCCCAACCAACTTCTACTAAAACAGAATCTGCATTTACAAATTCTCAAGGGATTTTTATGCATGCTAAGGTTTCAGAAGCTTTTCAGTAATGAACATTTAGACCAGACTTTCATGAGTATACTATCTTGTGCAGAATATAAACAAGGAAATAAGCTACAAGAATGGTTATAATAGTGGCCAATGTTTACTGATCAATGATTAATTATCATACCATTTCCTAAGTGTTAATGTGGGTTCATGATGTTAACTCATCTAGTCCTCATGATGAACTAGCACTATAGTACAACTACCTTCATTGTACATATGAAGAAACTGAGAAACAGCAATTGTATTTGAACCAAAGTCGCAGTTAGTAAATGATGATGTTGAGATTTGAACTAAGGATCATTGGGCTGCAGAGCTACCTCCTAAAATACTACATTCTGCTGACAATTTCTAAAAGTAGGCTGTCAGGCTTCCACAAGAGAACACTGAAGGAACGAATAACTCATAACTCAAGCTTTCCAGAAACATGTTGAGTAAGCTGAGCCACAAGAGGGAGGAGGAATTAGCCAAGGCATGGGTGTCTATTCAACAGGAATCAAGCCTACCTTTTGCTCTACTGACTCAGCTTGACCAGTTTAATAGTGTGCCCATTAGTTATACAAATGCCATCTCACTTACAGCTCTTCTTTTATCCCCTTTACTTGCCCTACATTTGTAAAAAGGACTGCCCTTCTGTAGGTCCATTTCTCTCTTCTGTCTGGCTCCTCAATGATATTTGCTTCTATCTTTAGGATGATGATTTAAATCTCTCAAACATGTTTGGTCTTCATCCACAAGCTTTCAGTTTTTCCTGCACTATTTTAGCAATTGAATAAAGGAACACTTGCAAGTTAAATAACCATTTAACCATGTCCAACTAGGCATGTCTCTAGACCATGGTTAATGAAACATATGCTTCATCCTCTGTAATTAATATGCTTTCCTTCTGAAATCTACATCTTTTTTGGAGTAATCAGTAATTTGTTAAAAAAGGAATAAACACACTCTATGTTAGCAATTCCTGAATGAAGGTTTGGAAGTGAAGGGACTGCAAAAGAGCTGTTTGCAGGGGTCAGGGTATGGGTTAGGCGGGCTCAGAGCCCCATCCTTTACACTCTGGCCTTCCCTTTGACAAGCCTGGCTTGCCTCAGCCTCTTCTGGTTACAGCAGTTAAATTTGATCTCGGCTTAGAGATAAATGATTTCTGTGGTGCCTGGGTGGCTCAGTTGGCTAAGCATATGACTCTTAATCCGAGCTCAGATCATGCTCTCACAGTTTGTGGGATTCAGCCCTGCATCAAGCTCTGTGCGAACAGTGCAGAGCCTGCATGGGGATTCTCTCTCCCACACCTCTCTATCTCTGTCTGCCCCCCTGCTTGTGCTCTCCTATCTCTCAATATAAACATTGAAAAATTTTTTAAAAAAGAAACAAATGATTTCTATAGGCATGTGAGAATTGCCCTCAAGAGAATTCAGTTAATACGGTAAAGACTCCTCTCTCTCCATTTACCTTATCTCCCTAGATCAGAGGCTCTCTAACACATGCTCCCCTAATCCCTGTATTTCTTTTTCAATGTGTGAAATTAGGTGTCAGGTCCTTTAGAACTCAGGAATATAACTATGCAGAACATGCATTATGCTTAATGTCATGCCAGGTACCCAGTAGCTGCTCAGTGAATGAAAGCTGGGATCATACTCCACCTTACAGAGTCCAAAACAACAGAGTCAACTCTTGACTATTGGCATCAGTCTCTGATGGAACAGACTCTCTCTGACTGATTTCTCTTTGGTTTGGACTTTAACACATTAATAGATTTCATTGTCATTATAGTTGTTAGTTTACATTTTGAATAAAATGTATTTTCCCAAAACAGAGACCTGTATCCAAGCAGCAGATCCTAATAGGAGGAGGGCATCTGACCTGGTAATAAAAAGTGACGAATCAATTTATATCAGTGGGGAACTAAGTAATAACTATCTATAAGACGATTGATTATCAAATTATAAATACATTATCGTAGGGAGATATCTAACTCACGACATAGTCTAGATTTATTTTTAAAAGTTAAATATAAATCTATCAAAGAACAAAAAGAAAATTTATATCAGTGTTTGATATCTTGGTGGGGAAAATCTTTGTAATAATATATAAGAGGAGGTGTTGGAAGGGAGCGTTCAAGAATAAAAGTTCTGGTTTCAGACACGTCTTGTTCAGAAAGCCAGATCTGCCTCTTACTCACTGTACATTTGGATTATTTAATCCTTATAAATCCTAGCTTCTGCATTACTAATATTTATTTCATGTACTTTTTAAGAGTGAAAGAGATAAAGCATATAGTAAACTGGCATATATCCTACATCTTAATAAATATTGTTATCTTCATCATACTTCATAAAATGACAAGTCAGCATATCTAAAATTGCTATGAATAAAATTGAAAAGTAAATGCCACCAAGGGAAAAGTAAAATCTTCATAATAGGCAAAGGTTAATAATATCTTTAACCTTTAATATTTCTGATAAATAAGTAAGAGAAATATTCTCTGATTTAAATTTAGCATAGATGGTGGGGCACCCAGGTGACTCAACAAGTTGAGTGATGGACTCTTGGTTTTGGCTCAGGACATGATCCCAGGGTGGTGGGATCAAGTCCTGCATCTAGCTTCACATTGAGCATGGAGCCTGCTTAAGATTCTCTCTCCCCCTCTACCCTTTCCCTCTGCCTCTCTCCCTGGCCATCACCATCTCTATCTCTCTAATTTAAAAAAAATTAGCATAGAACATCACAGACAATTCATAAACAAATCACAAACCAAAACCTTCATAGAATAGCCAATACTTAAATGTAGTCAGCCTTATAGGTAGTTAGACAAATACAAATTCTAAAATAACATTTCATTCATAAATGTGAAAAGGTCATTTTTGGGGTGTGAGGAAGGAGGTAATCTTAACAAGGGTGGAGAGGATTGCACAGTTATTCTTTTCCAGAGGAATTTGCCAAGATATGTTAAAATCCGCAGAAGTACTCATACCCTTTAACCCTGCAATAGTCCATCTAGAAATTAATCATAAAAATGTCACTAGAGATATATCCAAATGCTTAAAATCTTATCTAAGCATTATTCTTGATTATGAAAATGAGACAGCCTAAATGTTTAACAATAGAACAAGTCAATAAGTCATATTATATCTTATATTGAATCAATAAGTTATATCTATGTGATATAATTTTGTAAATAATCTTAATAGAGTAGAAAAATATTTATAATATTTATACTTCTAAAATTATAAAACAATACACAAATCATACTGTTATACAAAAATATATGACATACATGCAACATTGCCATTTTATTTCATGAATAAAATACAGTTATGTGTGTAGTAAGGTAGTAAATTACTGATCTTTCAATATATATGTGCTTTATACCTTTTTTAAAATTTTTTATGGTTTACATTCTTTATACTTTCCAAATTTTACTCAATAAACATTTATTTTATTCAAAATATAAGGTTTAAAATGATAGCAGTGATATTTTTCTCCAGAGAAGCTACATGAAGATAAGAAAGAATTGATTGTGAATAATATTATAGTAAGATAACCTTTATCTCAAATGAACTTTAGTGATACGATGTCTAACTCTGATGTTTTGTTTAAGACATTGTTCTGGTATAGGCCATAGGTTATTGAGGGAGGATGGGTTGTGAAATTTCTAGTTCTTGGAGATCAACAGAATTTTCTCCATTTAGTGGAGACATCTTATTCAAGGAAATATTTGAGAATCACATAATCTTATAGTTGGAAGGTATCTGAGAAATCAGCTTTCTCATGATCAATTTTTCATCAGAAACTCATTCTTTAGAAATTGTCCCCATGCCTAGCACAGTGACACATTAAAGTCACTCAGTAAATACTTCTAAATGATTCCATTGAATCTTTTCTTTTAGCAATACTGGTCTGTAGAGTACTGTTAAACTTTTCCCTGAATCTGTTTTTCCCAAATGTTGAACAGATCTGGTCTCTGCCTTTCTTGATCTTCAATATTACTTCTTCAAAATATCATATCTACTCCTGCATCATCAGCTAGTTTTCCCTTTTTGGCCAAAATTACGAAGAAAGTTGCAATTGATGCATTTATTTATCAGATACACCCCAAGTACTCCCATTGGGGTGCTGGCAGTTTATAAATGGATAAGAGATGCGGCTAGCATTAAGACTGAAATATAATTATATATTATATATCATATTACATATACTATATTAAGAATATATTATATTGTTAGCATATAGGTGGTAATTGAATCTAAATTTTGGGCAAATAGGGAATGTCTAAGGAAGCACAACATCAGAAAAAATGAAAAGGTATAAATTGGTAACTTCTATTGTACTTGTTCATTCTTAACCATAGAAAAAGGAATTGGAAGGAGTATATCATCTTTTTTAGTTTCTACTTTAAGCAAGCAATGTAGCCTTGTGACTCTTGGTTTTTATTTTTCTTTGTATTCTTAACTTTTCAAACATTTATGTTCTTTCTCCCTCTACTTTATTGTAGGCCCCTTTAGGACAGAGTCTTATGATTTATTATAATTTCCACAATTTTCAAGATAGTGTCATACCTAGAATAGAAACCCAGTGAACGGTTGATGGTTGATTAAGTAGGCTAATTCCATATTAGGCTAATTTCATATTAGGCTAATTCCATATTAGGTGTCAAGATTCCTAGAAAATCTGGAACATGATTCCTAATTTATCTATATTTATCTATATTCTAAGCCTGGTATTTATCTATATTCTAAGCCTTTTTGGCCATTGTGGTATTTATCTATATTCTAAGCCTTTTTGGCCATTGTGGGTGTTTTTCTATATTCTAAGCCTTTTTGGCCATTGTGGGTAAACAGATCTCTCCTAGAATTTTTTAAACCAAACTTTATGTACCCAAATGTTTTCCAATGCCTCTGCCTTCAAAGTCAGTGATACTCTGGGAGTAGCTGGATATTATTACTAAAAGTAAATAAATGCATTGGAGGGATCTTATGTGGTTGAAGAAGCTGAGTATGCTATAACTTCAATCCATAATAGTGGGTAGGAAATCCAAAAATGAGAATGTCATTATTGTAATAATTCAATTATTCAATAAATGAGAGGCACTTAGGAAAGATATATTCAAGGATTTTACGTAAAGCCACGAGTTTAAAACAATAAATGGATATACAACAAATAAGCAAGCTAAAAAGCTAGAAAATATGGCTGACCTTTTATACAGTTAACAAAAGAAGTCTTCAGGTGTAGAGGGTAGGTAAAAGTGTAGGTCATCCTTATTCCATGCATGTCAACAAGTAATAAAAAGTATATACTAATATACTAAACCCTTCACAAAAGGTGTTGGGAAAATTGGGATAACCACATGCAGAAAAATCAAATTGAATCCCTATCTCATAACACTCATAAAAATTAACTCAAAATGTATTAAAATCATAGACCTAGACCTGATAACATAAAACTACTAGAAGAAAACACAGAAGCTGCCTGACATTCATCTTGGCCATGATTTTATGGATGTGACACCCAAAGCACAAGCAACAAAAGCAAAGATCAACAAACACTATTACATTAAACTAAAACGCTTCTGAGCAGCAAAAGAAACAATAAAATAGAAAAGGCAACCTACAGAATGGAAGAAAGTATTTGCAAACCATATATCCAATTAGGGATTAATATCCAAAATATATAAAGAACTCATATAATTCATTAAAAATAATTATTTTAGGGGCACCTGGGTGGCTCAGTCGGTTAAGCGTCCAGCTTCGGCTCAGGTCAGATCTCATGGTTCGTGGGTTCGAGCCCCGCGTCGGGCTCTGTGCTGACAGCTGGCTTAGAGCCTGGAGCCTGTTTCGGATTCTGTGTCTCCCTCTCTCTCTGACCCTCCCCTGCTCCAGCTGTCTCTCTCTGTCTCTCAAAAATAAATAAAAAGCATTAAAAAATTTTTTAAATAATTATTTTAAAAATTGAGCAGAGGAACTGGATAGTCATTTTCCCCAAGAAGACCTACAAATAACCAACAGATACATGGAAAGATGCTTAACATCACTAATCATCAGTAAAATGCAGACCAAAACCATAGTGAGATATAACTTTACAGCTGTTAGAACGGCTACCTTTAAGAAGATGAGCGCTAAGTGTTGGTAGGAATGTAGAGAAAAAAGAACCCTTATGCACTATTGATAGGGATGTAGATTTGTTCAACTGCCTTGGAGAGCAGTATGGAGCTTTCCGATCAAATTAAAAATTCAACCACAATAGGGTCCAGCAGTCCCACTTCTGTGTATATACCCAAAGGAAGTGAGGACAGGATATTAAAAAGACACCTGTATTCTCATGCTATTGCAGCATTATTCACCATAGCCAAGATGTATAGAAACAACCTGAGTGCCTATCAACAAACAAATGAATAAAAATATGGGTGTGTGTGTGTACATATATTATGAAATTTTATTCAGCCAAGAGGAAATCTTGCCATTTGTGACAATATGAGTGGAATTTGAAGGCATTATGCTAAGTGATATAAGTCATACAGAGAAAGACAAATCCTGTGTGATATCACTTATGTGGAACTTAAAAAAACATAAACTGTTTGACACGAAGAATAGAATGCTAGTTACCAGAGGCTGGGCAGTAGGGAAACTGGGGAAATGCTTATGAGTATAAACTTACAACTGGAAGATAAATAACTTTTGCAGATATAATTCACAGCAAAGTGATAATAGTCAAGGATACTATATTAAAAATTTCAAACTCATTCAAAGATTAGATGTTAATTCTTCTCACCACAAAAGTGTAATGATAATTATGCGACATGATGGAGGTGTTAGCTGACACTATGGTGATAATCATATTGAAATATATGAATACATCAAATCAACATCTTATATACCCTAAACTTAGAAAATGTTATATGTCAATTATATTTTAATGAAAGAATGCAAAAATATCTTTAATTAAAAAGTTAAAGTATCGTACACACAAACATACTAACCAACAGATAAAATGTTTCATATACATTTTAGAATATGAACAAATGTATTCACTCTAAATAATCAAAGAGAAGACATGCCATACTCTGAGGAAAGGGTATTACGAAAGATATTAAAGAAACCGTGCTGCAGAATTGGTTTTTGTCCCATAAATGATGCTGTTTGTTCACTGGCACTTTTGCCCACTCAAGCAAAGGAAAACCACTAATTGGTTATATAAAGGGGGCAAGATGGAGGTATCATTTTCCTCCCAGATAATACATAAATAGCACCATAAAGAGGAAGCTGTGTTTATTTTAACAAAATTTTATGATTAAGTCTCTCTGACTCCTTTCCCTCTCTAGCCAGAGTTGATTTAATTCATCTTTGAACTCAGTAAAGACTCACTGCCCACTGTGGGTTAGATTAACATCTCTCAAGTGTGCTCTGAGGATCCTAGGATCCCTTAAATCTTTTGGAGGATCTATATGGTCTTCTAGTACTCAAGTACTTATCTGAGTGAAGCTACAATTTATTCATATATTTCAGTCAAAACAACATTAATCACAATAGATTAAATGCAGAAGCAGATATTATGAGAATCCAACTGTCTTCCCGTAAGCAGGGCATAAAAGAATTTGGCAAAAATGTAAAACAATGTTACTCTTCTCACCTATTTTTTTCCGAAAATTTATTTTTCAATAAAACTAAGTTAAAATGAGACATTTTAAAAGTGATAAAACCAAATATGGAAGGCCAGAATCAGCTATATATTAATAAAGAATTTTATGACACTATCTTCTCCTCAACAGATACCTCTGAATTGAGTGTACCTTTTAATATGGAAATATTGAAACCCCAAATTGGGCAATAAATACAATGAGTACAAAAAGTTGGCTTAAAGTCTATTCTCGAGAAAAGATTTCCTGGAATTTCATCAACAATAGCAAAACATAGAACCCAGGGAAGTTGCATAGACTTACTCTGGACCAATTTGAGAAAGTAATTCCTGACATGATACCATAATTCTTGTGCTTACAAGGAAAGTCTTCAGAGATAATGGAAGAGCTCTGAAGCAGGCAGAAGTCTTGGGTTGCTGGATTATTTTATCTATGAAGGCCAAGAGTAGCTGTGAACCTCTGAGAATAACAATTTCATAGATTTCTGATGTTGTCATTGAAATCAGTGGGATTGGAAGATATTTCAGAAAAAGTCATTTTTCCTAACTCATGTGTTTGAGACAGACATACTCAGGGCACCAAAGAATGGTTGGTGGCCAATACATTTAATGCCTTCCTCTAGAAATGCTATCTATAGTTCATTAACTGGCTCAGACACTTTAAAAAATCAGGAAGTTCAATTATACAGAGTATCTAAAGATAAATGCCACCTCAATATGAATTTTATGTACCTTGACTTTTTTGTCTGATAGTCCTCTTCTGCATAAAAGAACCTATGTGCCTGCCCAAATTTGTTTTGATTATTTTTTTCACTTCTTGGTTGACAAGTAGTATTCAATCATTTCACAGATTTTCCCTTGCCTTCCTTGATAGAGTGCTGATGTTAACATTCATGCTTACAATGAACTTCTCTGAGTTTTTGATAATCATAAATAATAGGAAGGTGAAATAGTCTCCAGCCTGCTGTATCCATTTTTTCATTTGTTAAAGGTCTTGAGGTGACCAAAGGCCCTCTCTTACCTACCAAATAAGAGAAAGGCTTTGTCTTCAGGCTGATGACCATCTCCACCTGATGGCCATCAGGTGCTATTCCTGAAACAATTTCTCACAACTACTTATCTTTTAGATCTCAGCTCAGACATCATTTTCTCCAGGGACCACTTTTTGATCCTCTCTATAATATGTGACAAGTTCCTTTTCTTTCTTCCATATGATGTACCTGTTATAGCGCTTATCACATTTTACTATTACTGATAATTTGATTTATTTCTCTTTTAACCTTTAAGATCCTGAATATGTATGTGTGTGTTTGTATGTATGTGTGTGTGTATGTATGTATGGATGGATGGATGGTTAGATAGATACTAACCCCTAAGTGTCTATTGCCTATGTCCTTAGTAAATATTCGCCAAATAGCTACTCAACAAATGGATTAATGGCTGGCTGGCTGGCTGAATACTCATTGATCCAAGCTACTTTCACTTAGCAGACTATATGGGCAAAGATAGAAAGTAGTGTCTTGGTTTGTGACCCAACTTCACAATGCATATTAAAGAGCTTGCCTAACTCTATGATCTGGACACTGGAAACTTCTAAATATTTGGCCTTTCTTGTCTTGGGTGTTAATCTGGGACTCGAGTTTCTCATTCTATTAGATTATGTTAGTAGAAATCTCAGTGATGATTACTCTTGGATTTTCCCAGTTAGCCTGGTCCTATTGCTCCATATATCTTACTGGAATGATACATACACTTTTCTTAAAGTCTCAGACTTATTTTCAAAATACAAGCTCTGTGTTTTCCTGCTTTCTTAAATCAAAAATCTGTGGCTTTCACTTTTTCCTATAGTGTTTCTTCAACATATATCTATAAATAATCTATAATGTACTAATCAAAATGTTGAAAATATTTGCTCCTGACCCTAATAAGACTTACATAATATCCAAAATAAAGCAAACATAGACAATATAATGCTTATTAGTTGTTTTTAGGGAGTTCTTATTTCTAAAGTTGTGCTAATGCCATTCTGAAATTACTTGATTTAACATATACCAAGCTAAACAGAAAAGAAAATTTTCTATGTCCATGTAGCTAAGAAATAAATAAATAATTTTAATGTGATACATAAAAGTCTAGATTCTATATCATAAAATAATAACTTAAATGAAAACAGAGACCTGATCAATATTATTTAAACCATCCTAGGGATTATATGCTATTTTGTACCCTGCTTTTTGTAACTTCTGGGATATTTTTAACTTTTCTGTACAGATTTGGGTGAGGAATTTTTTCTCTCCATGTATAAGCTTTGACTCAATTCAGCCATCTGTCTCTCTTTGTCCCCTTTCCTCTGTCACACATTCCCCAAAAGTTTTCTGGGTGCAAATATTTATTACACATTGATATCATATGTTTATTAATCCATAAGTATCATATGCCAGGCACTGTGCTAAACACTGGGATTATAGAAATGAATAAACAAACACAATCCATGTTTTTAATGGAACTGATAGAAAAATGTTAAGTAGTGATCATTATGTTTGAGGCACTCAGTTTGCCTGGAAAACAATCTGTAAGAAAATAATTAGAATATGTATAAAAGTTGAGATTTGAACAAACTGCAATGATAGAATGAAATCAAATTTAACTACCTTTGCCTGGGAACATAAGAAATGGAAAATGGCTAGGGATGAGACTCCAAAACAAAAACTTGAATATCAGGGCTATAAAAGGTATTGACTGGTGAACTGTCTAGAAATGGTAAAGCCTCTTTTAGTGCAAATAAGAATTTTTCGGGACTCTCCCAACGTCTATTCCCAGTGGCTTCTATCATACTTCCCAAATCACACATATTATTTCAAATTATAGTGATTGATATTTTACTAAAAGAAAATCTTGTATTTGGGACACCTGGGTGGTTCAGTCAGTTAAGTGTCTGACCTTGGCTCACATCATGATTTCACGGTTCATGGGTTTGAACCCCGTGTCAGGCTCTGTGCTGACAGCTCAGAGCATGGAGCCTGCTTCAGATTCTTTGTCTCCCTCTCTCTCTCTGTCCCTTTCTGGATCACTCTCTGTCTCTGCCTCTTTCAAAAATAAACATTTTTTTTTAATTAAAAAAGGTAAAATCTTGTATTTAATAAGAATTGGCCATGGAAACCATGATGAGTTTTCGGCTGGTATTGACCAGTTTTAATAATTTCCATTTTACATATGTAAAATATATACATATATAAAAATGGAGTAGTAACGAAGTTATGTTACATTTCAGGGTCAAATAATTAGCCAGTATTGAATCCAGGACTTGAATACAGGAAATTTATTTTTAAAGCTTGTGCCAGCATGCTTTGCCTTCATTAGATTAATCATTCTTACCGTTGGGTTTTAAATTCTGGTCTTTCATCTCCAATTTGAATATATATCACAAGTAATTAATAACTTAGTAATACTAAAGTTTTACAATCTTTTTTTTTTTTGACAGAGAGCATGAGTGTGGGAGAGCAGCAGGGGGGAGAGGAGAAGAGAGAATCCTAAGCAGGCTCCACATGCTGCATAGAGAAATCTCTCTATATATGATTTTATTCTAATATGATTATTATTACATAGAAATATATAATTTTAAATCCAGTGAAATTAACATACAGTGTCATATTGGTTTCAGGCATACAATATATTGATTCCACAATTCTGTATATTACTCAGTGCTCATCACAGTAAATGTACTCTTAGCCCCCTTCCCCTATTTCACCCATCACCACACACCTCTGCTAGTTTCAGCAGGTGACTGTATATCTAGCTCAGGGATAGGGGAGGGAAATGGTACCTGGCAGCATCTTTGTTCTTGTTCTTGGAGAAGTCTCCCAAAGATGTCTGCTCCTCAGCACATGTTCTGAGATTAGTCAATAAAATCTCCTTCCTGTAAACCCCCAGCATTTTTCAAACTCCTGCTTCTGTGCTGTGTCTCAGTGGGGCTCTTTATTGTGCTGTGTCTTTAAGGGTAGAGACTCATTTTCCTCACCCCACTGGCTCTCCCATAGCTGAGCCCACTGATTTTCAATGTTCTGCTTGCTAAGACCCACTAATTGTAAGAACTCATAAAGTTAGGCACCTCTGGTGTTATGGGGATTATCTTCCCCTTGAGGGTCCCCTGTGCCTGGAGTACCAGGGATGGGGTCTGGTCCTTTCCCCCCTTCATGGCTGTGGCATCCCTCCCTCCCCTAGACAGTTTCATGGGTCAGTTTGCCTCCCAACCATGTCTCCTCCCTTCCTACCGTCTTCAATGTGGCCTCTTCTCTACATTCAGCTGTGGAGAGTCTGTTCTGCCAGTCTCTGGGTCATTTTGGGGGGTTATTTACCCTGATATAGGCTGTTATCTACGTGTATCCATGGGACAAGGTGAGCTTAGGATCCTCCTACTTTGCATCTTCCCTGCAAAACTATTAAGTGCTAATTGTACAAAGTAATGGGAGCCAATAGAAATTATTGGACTGAAAAGTAAAATTTTGTAGGAAAGCATTTTGGAGAATATTGTTGACATTTTTAAATAAGTTTGAGCTTCAAAACTGAATGAGAAGGCAAATATTATTGTTTAATAATTATACATTCTGTAGATAGATCATGATAATAGATAGGTGGATGGATAGATGATAGATAGATAGATAGATAGATAGATAGATAGATACATAGATAATCAGCCATGTTTCTTCTAACAAATCCTTTTTTTTCTCTAAAATTTTACTATGCTGGGCTACTGACAAGGTACATTAAAGACAATCAAATACATGAAAATGGAAACTAGAAATGTACACTGAATTGTCTTAGATAAAGACCAGTGATGTGTATATGTATGCACCTTGGTGTGAAAACATGCATTGTGTAAGTTTTAGCACTGGACAGGCCTTAAGAAGCCAAAGCCAAGACATTATCTTTGCCTATTTGGGAACCAATGTCCTCAGGGGGCCACATGCTTTGCTATAGATGACACTATTAGTATCCTATGCTATTTTACCTGCTATACTAATACTAATCTAATACTAATACTAAAATATGTAACATAATTTGAACATATGTTAGATGTCAAGCACTGTGGAAAGCACTTTTCCTATGTTAGCTCATTTTTTCCAGTCACTCTGTAGTGTAATCATTTTATAGAGGAGGAAGTAGAGGTAGAAAGAAGTGATTTCATCAGTCTGTGCGGGGATTGGTACTCAGATGAAGGAAAGTCTCAGGTTATTTTGATATCCTTTATATCATGCTGTTTCTGTTCTGTTATTAGAGAAAACCAGGGATACAAGAAAAAGAAGAATTTACCAAAGGCATAGATGCAACTACAAAGCATTATACAATGTAAGTGCCCTGGGATCGTTTATACTCCCCATTTGACTTCAGATATGAGTAATAAGTTGTCATTCAGTCCACGTAAATCTCCCAAACACATAATATACATAATGACCTTGCCCAGTGCCTGATGGTTCAAAAATGTCAACTCTCCTTTCCTACCTCCCTTATGAACAGTCTACAAATTTAAACGTTATTCTATTTCAATACCTGGTACTCAGTTCAATTCTTTTTTGAATGCTTTCTTGAGCCAAAACTTGTATCTGGTAGTAGGAAGAAATGAGAGTGTAGACAAAAATGAATAAGCTTGCTTACTATTTAAGCATTTCTGTCAATATATGAGAAGAGATAAGACATTATTTAAGAAAGGCCCAACCACCTAAGCAAAATATGTCAGGGGCATCTGGGTGGCTCAGTTGGTTAAGTGTCCAACTTTATCTCAGGTCATGATCTCATGGTACAGGAGTTTGAGCTCCATGTCGGGCTCTGTGCTGACAGCTCGGAGCCTGGAGCCTGTTTCAGATTCTGTGTCTCCCTCTCTTTCTCTGCCCCTCCCCCACTCATGCTCTGTCTCTCTCTCTCTCCTTCAAAAATAAATAAACATTAAAAGATTTTAAGTAAAATATGTCAGAAATCTATACACAATGGATATAAGTTCCAGTTATACAAAATGATTAAGGTTTAGATCTCTTGAACAACATAATGCTTACAGTTAACATTACTGTATTATGTACTTAAAACTTTTTTAAAAGGAAAATCTCATGTTGTATTCTTATAAAACAAAAACAAAAAACCCAAGGAAGCAGAAGAAAACTTTTAGTGAGGAGTATGGTATGTCTATTATCTTGATTGTAGAGATGGTTGCACATGGGTTTTGCCTATGTCCAAACTCATCAAATCGTATATATTTAATGTGTACAAGGTTTTTTTTCTGTATATTAATTATACCTCAAAGCTGCTTTTAAAAAAGAAACATTCTTATTTCTTCTGAGTTGTCAACCTTATTGGCATAGTGCTGCTCTCTTTTTTAGTTTATTTATTTATTTTGAGAGAGAGAGAGAGAGAAAGAGAGAATGAAGAGTGGGGAAGGGGCAGAGAGAGACAAAGGGCTCAAACTCAAAAACCATGAGATCATGACTTACGCCAAAATCAAAAGTCGGTTTCTTAAGCAGTTGAGCCACCCAGGAGCCTCTGGCATAATGCTGTTCTGAATAGTACTTTATTTTCCTTTAAATGGCTGTAAAATGGGTAGTGATATATCTTTTATAACTCATATTTTCCATTTTATGTTGACCAAGTTAACTACAAGATAGCAATTTCATTCACCTTCTTATGAAAACAACTTAGCTTTTTAATTTTATCTGGTGTTTGTCTCTCATAACATTGATTTCTGCTCTAAAATGTATTTCCTTTCATTGATTTATTCTAGGTTTAAACTGTTTTTCTTTGTTCCCTCATCTCAAGGTGGAAGTTTAGATCACTGACTGTAGCTATGTCCCATTTCCTGATGTAATCATCACAACTATTATTTTCCTCTAAGAAGGACCACAAATAAATCTCCCAAATTTTGATATTTGTGGATCATCACTCAGTTCAAAACACTTTCTAATTTTCTTTTTTATTTCTTCTTTCATTCATAGACCATGGATGAATGTATTGCTTTGCTCTAGTTTTGAAAATATTCTAGAGATCATTTTGTTCTTGTGTTTTAATTTCACCACAAAGAATGCTCAGTCTTGTAGTGCAATCCTTTGAAAACTTTTAAGAATTGTTATATGGCTCTTTATTGGCCTTTATAGGTGAATTTTTCATGTGCATGTAAAAAGTATTTTATTTTTTCAGGAATTAGGCATAGTAATCTATGAATGCTAATTATTTTGTGTCAGTTGATAGGGTTGTTCAAAACTTCAATATTCCCATGGAGCGCCTGAGTGGCTCAGTTGGTTAAGTGGCTGACTGGCTCAGGTCATGATCTGAGTTTGAGCCCCATGTTGGGTTCTGTGCTGACAGCTCAGTACCTGGACCTTGCTTCAGATTCTGTGTCTCCCTGTCTCTCTGCCCATACCCACTCATGTTCTGTCTCTCTTAAAAAGAAATAAAAACATTTTTAAAATTACAAAAGAAGTTATTATTCCCACTAAGTTATTGTCCTTTTACAAAGGATAAGATATTACACCTCTATTTATAACATAAATTTGTCTATTCTCCTGTTGGTTTTGTGCACTTTTACTTTTTGTAAAAAAGTGCATACACACTTCAATTCAACATTGTCTCTGTTAATATTCTTTGTCTTCAAGTATATCCAATTTTGTGAGAGTTTCTTATTTTTTGAGAGAGACAGACAGAGTGTGAGTAGTGGAGTAGCAGAGAGAGTGGGAGACACAGAAGCTGAAGCAGGCTGATAGCTGACAGCTCAGAGCCTGATGTGGGGCTTAAACCCATGAATCATGAGATCATGACCTGAGCTGAAGTCTGACACTTAACTGACTAAGCCACTCAGGTGCCCTAAGTATATCCAATTTCTTATACTTAATACTTTCACAGTGTATGTTTTTCTTTTACCCATTTTCAACTTCTGTCATATTTTATGTGTATCTACTTTTTATGCAGTCTAAGAATCTTTGCCTTTATAGCTGGTTTTTTCCTTCCAATCTTATAATATTCACATAAAATATTTAGCCTGTTTGTATTTAACATAATTATTGATATGATTGTGTTCAACTTTACCATTTTGCTATTAGTTTTCTATTTGTCCTATTTATGTTTTGTGTATCTTCCCTGTTAATTTTTGGCTAATTGTATGTGCTTTTTGAATACTACTTTATCTCATGTATTGTTACTTTAACAATACAGTTCACATTAATTTTTACAGTTTAGTTTATTTATATATACTCTTTTCTTTTTCAGCTTACATTTAAATTATATGCAAACAACATTACAATACTGCAGCAGGATTCCTGTGCTTCGTGTTCTTATCTTCCTATATTTAAATTCCATCTTATCAGCTCCATAATACGTTCTTTGTGCTTTTAGCTTTATATTCAACATTCAGGAGTCTTTGCATGGTCTTAGATGTTGAGCACTGTGAGTCTAAAAATCTCTCTCTTTTCAGTTTATCAGTACAACTCTGAACTTCTTGCAGTGTCATAGACTGATAACATTAGTCTTACAAATCATTGAATTTGAATGAGGTTTGATTACAGTTTGAGTTGGACCAATTTTATCCCTGAATTAAATGCTTTGAATGTGTTTCAGACTTCTTCTAGAAGGGCCTTAGGACCAAAGACTTAAGATTTCTAGACCTCAAGACTGTGAAACTTCAAGGTTGGTAGACTTCAAAACTGTAAAACTGCTATATTTTTAGATGTCCAGACCTCATGTCTTGAGGAGACATTTTGATTTTGAGACCATGAGTTTGCAAAGCTTGGAGATTGTGAGACTGTAAGATTATGATTCCTGGAAACTTCAATATTGGAAAAGTGTGAAATCTGGGACTGCAGAACCATGAGGTTCTGAGATGATGTGAGTGTGAATCCACATGACAGTGAGATTTTGAGATTATGAGAATTTGAAACTCGACTTCTACTTTTAAGAGATAGATTTCTAATTTTCAGCCTTGCTTCCATATCTACTTCCACCCAAAATGTTTCCTTGTAAGAGAACTACTTGACAGATTATTTTTGCATTTGATTAAAATTCAACAAGCTAATACACATACACGTTCATCAACAGTTCATTTGGTGGTAAATTTGCCTTTCCTCTGCCCATTTCCAACACGAGCAACTGGCCCAAACTTGAACATCTCTTTTGTATTACTCTCCTAGTATCACTAGGGACCCAACAACAAGCTCCAAATAACCCAGTTTTCCAGCCTTGCTTTATAGGTGCTGCTTCCCACCAGAAAGTAAGGCCAGATGTCAGAAGCCCCAAGCTCCAAATAAACCCTTCTGACCCAGTTTTTTACCTACTTGATTCAGTTCAGATACTGTGCTTACCCTCCTGATGAGCTCTAGGTCATTACCATCTAATTGTAATAACAACGACAACATCAACAACAAAAAACCCACACACCTACCAGCCCATGACAGAGCCAACTGTGCCCCTTCAAGGGAAGAAAAAGATGTGGCACTCTAATTTGAAGAAAACTCCTCCCCATTTCATGAAAAACCCTGACATCAGCTTACTTACCAACCCCTTAATTACTCTAACTCCATAAAACACTGACCATGACACCTAATGGAGAGAATATGCCTTTAGAGCATGACCTCCCCTTCTCCATTGTCTGGCCATTGAATAAAGTACCCACTTGTCATCAAATACTGTTTTGTTATTTGGCTATTTGGTGAATGGTGTTGAGCAGGGAAAGAACCACTTGGTAACACTAAGAAGGGTTTGTCCCTCTAGAATTTAGTTTTCTAGATGCTTTTTGTCCTTAGATCTCAATGGCTTTTAAAAAATGTGATTTTTCTCTGTTATGTCTTGATAGTTTGGTGGGAGTAAAGGTCTTTTATATTCTTTTATTTGCTAATCATGAGTTGAACTTTCATTGAATTCTTAATTTCAATTATTATGCTTTTCACCTTCCATCTGATTTGGTTTTATAGTTGCAAGTTCTTTGCCAAAATTCTCTCCACCTTGTTATTTAACTTCGTGAGCATGTTATTAATCACACTTATTTTAAAAAGGTTGTTCGACAACTCTAATATCTGGATCCCCTCTGACTCTATTGTTTTGTCTGCTTTGTCACTTAATCTTGGTCAGTCATGTTCTATTTTACATACTTGCTCTGACAGTTATCAAGCTATTATTTCTCAGCCTTGAGACCACTGTTCTGTACTCTGCTCTAAGGTTGGGAATCTAGAAAAAAATACTTCTGAATTGCCTTCTAACTTCCTAATAGGATCTGCCCATAAAGGCACTAGACTGACATTGGAATGTTGGAGGGAGAAGAAGGGACTTTCTCTTGCACATTTGCTTCCTATCTGCTCTCTGTTTCTATCACTATCATTCTCTTAGTAATTCTTCACTAGAGGGCAGATATTGGTTTAAGTAGCAACAACTGAATCCAGTTTCCAGTTCTTCAAAGAACCAGCCTTAATGTGATTGCTGGGAGAGTCAAGGACGATTATGGTCTAAGAAGCCTGCATCTCAGTACCCCAAGAATCCTCTTCTAAGATTAGAGACATGACTGGCCAATATTAATCCCTTTTTAATATCATGATATCAGTCCGCTCTTCCAAACTTCATTGAAATGTTTCTACCTTCTTTCTCTTGTTCTGGTTGTAAATAAGTTGGCTGCTTCTGCATTTATTGTCTTATGATATTGAGGGTCCTACCTTTTGACTTTCAGTTCTTCAATTTCCACTAAAAATTTTTTTATATGAAATCATTTCTACTGAAAATCACTGTGTGGTCTCAGTTTCTTGAATAAACCCCCACAAAAACAGTTGTTTTCTTAATGGATGCTCGATGTTTCACATTACACCATTTCCAGACAAAAGTCTAAGGAGCCCTTTGCTAAGGAGGTATTTTAATCAGGATTTGGGCTGATTCAAAGCTAGCTTGCAGTCATTAGTGGAGCCATTTTGTATTTAATTCAGACTTGCGTTTATAATATAGCTTTTCAAGTCCCCAAGTAAAGTCTAATTTGTGAACAGGAGCCCCTCTGTTTTGGTGGCTCCTCAATTCCAGTTTTGCACCCAGACCTATGAGACTGCCCATCACATTAGCTCCTATTTTATGTCCAGATTTTTTACCTCTTACTTGGTGTTTTCAAACTAGCAAATGCTTCAAGGGAAAAACAGTACCAAATGTTATGTTCACCATTTTGGGCTTTTCTGCTTTCTGGAATATTGGCCCTAAAAATTCTCACTTTCTTGGTAGTTCTCTGGCTTTGAAAATCTAAAGCAATTTTTTTTTTGTTCAAATAATTCAGTTTTTCTCAGTGAGACTTTCAAACTAAAACTAGCTGATTTTGCTCTCCCTTTTGCAATGCCAAAGAGAAAGTGTATAAGTCCTTGTAGTTTCCTTCTGCCCTCTGCCCTTCTTTTTCCTAACAATCCTACAAGGTAAAATTTTAGGGATTCCTCCCCAAGACCTGTCATGATCAGGATCTTCCATTTTAAATTATATTCTCCCTAGAATAAAACAAACAAAAGCTCCATCTCAATACCAAGTATTTGAGTCAGATTGCTAGAATGTAGGTTAAGAATTCATGTTGTTTGTATTCTTGGATCAAAGGAGATACCAGGCAGTGATATGAGAGTAATGTCTCCTTTATTTTTTAAAAATTTACTATAATAGATTATCCATTTTCAGGGACTTCTAATCTCCACCAAATCTTAGAATTATAAATTCAAAAGTTATTTTGAGATTAAGAAGTCTGTATACACACAACTGTGATAATCGGAAAATAGTTTTAAAAGAGAGTAAGAGAGAGGTAGAAAGTAGAATGGTGGTTGCTAGGGTTTGGGGTGATAGGAAATGGGGAGTACTGTTCAAGGGGCATAAAATTTTAGTCATTCAGTTGACAAAGTTCTAGATAGATGCTCTACAACACTGTGCTTACAGTTAAAAAATACATGCTGTATACTAGAAATAGTTTAAGAGGGGAGGTCCTATGTTACATGTTTTCTTACCAAATCATAAAAAATTTAAAAAACACTGCATAAAGATCGATCGATCTATCGATCTATCGATCTATCGATCTATCTATCTATCTATCTATCTATCTATCTAAACAAAAACTGAAGACAGGGCACCTGGGTGGTTTAGTTTAAGTATCCAACACTTGGTTTTGGCTCATTTCATGATCTCCCAGTTCATGAGCTTGAGCCCTATGTCTTGGGATTCTCTTCCCCCCTCAAAAATAAATAAATAAACATTTAAAAAAAATGAAGACAAATATAAAATAGACATTTTCCAGAGGGGTTACTTTTTTGGTATTATTATAAAAATGTTTTTCCCATAGTCATCTGAAATATTTTCTTCTCTAAATGTTCAGTCATAAACTTACTTTTAAGCTAAAAAGAGAGAATAAGGGAATGAGTCTCTCTTCATGCTATCAATTTGCAACAGCTTCATTAGCAATTATAATATCCTCTCTATAGTCGTCCACACACCTTACAGCCATCTTCACCTCAGTTTCTTCTCTCTGATTGCTGAGAATATGCATGGAAGTAGATTCATTAAGTAGAGTCAGTCTTCTTCATATCCGCTTGACAGAGTTGAGGCAAGCCAGTTGTAAAGGTGATATTTGTTGGCAAAGTAGAGAGCCCATAATTCATTGAGGTGAGTGAGAGTACAGTGTGGCCATTCTAGAGAACATCATGGTAGTACTTAGTCAAATTAAGTGTCCAGAACCCTATGACACAGCAATCTAAGTCTTATGCAGGTTCATAAGGAGACATGGATCAGAATATTTAGAGTTGGAGGCAACCCATTATTTAAAGATAGCACAATCATAATGTAGTAAATTCAAAGTGTGGAGTATTGTGTTCCAAGTGGAAGCAAAAATCATATACACACAAGCATACATACACAATGAAAATGAATTATCTTAAAATGGTTTTAAGAATAAAAAAGGATAAATACAATTCTGTAGTATCGCATATTAAAAATTTTAATATATATAATGAAAAATGTAAAAATTAAGTATATGAATAGAAAAATAGTATAAAATATTTCAAAAATAATCAAAATTAAAAGCTTAAAAATCACCCCCTCCATGCATGCACTCTACAAGAATGTGTAGAAATCCACATATAAGGGTAGCTAGGGGGCTGGATCTGTCGAGTGCCTGATTCTTGGTTTTGGCTGAGGTCATGATCCCAAGGTCAGGGATTGAGCCCTATGTTGAGTTCCATATTCAGTGTGGAGCCTGCTTGAGATTCTCTCTCTCTCTCTCTCTCCCTATGCCCCTCTTCCCCACTCATGTCTCTCTCTCTTTCTCTCCCTCTCTCTCTCTCTCTCTCTCTCTCTCTCTCTCTCTCTGTCTCTAATTAAAAAAATAAATCCAATAACAAAAATAAATTCCCAGATATATTTAGAAACTGTTAAAATAGTAGTGGCCTGCGGCCAGGAGAAGAGTGCTATTTACAAAGGGGACACAGGGGAAGAATGAATAAACAAGTAAAAAAATTGAGGAACCAATAAGGATGCTGTCTGAATTAAGGACTAAGAGTTACTTTTCATCTGTACTATTTAAAAAAAAACAAACAGAAAAAAAGTCTTTAAAAAAACAAAAAGTACAAAGGGAATTTTGGCCATATGTCAATTCTCATTAGGCTTAAGGCTAGCTACTCTTTCTTTTCATGTTTTCTTAATACATTTCATATTTGGTTCCAGAGTTTGGTTCTCTTAATTGAAATATGTTCCTGTTATTTTGAGTATGTTATGTGAAGATAATGTGACCTAACCTTATAGTGTAGTTTAGTTTCCTAAGTGTTTAGTTCCTCTCAATGATTATAAGCAATAGCTTTTCTTTCAAATTGCCCTTGGATATGATTTTACAATTTTTCCAGCAGCAGTAAAAGTCACTGAGCACAATGTCCAATGCTATTTAATTATACTTATTCAGAAGGAAGTTGGGTAGTAATTGTCTTTGGCCTTTCATTTTCATGACACAGCTGACACAAAGCAAATAGCAGTTGAGGCCAGACCCCCTTCTTCAGTATTTATTAAGCAATAGCCAAACCAGCCATGCTATTCCTGATTATTACTGCAGAGTTGGGACCACAGCCCACAGTTGTTTTGTATAGGTTGCTCACTGTTCAAATGCATACAGCTAAGAAGGTAATGAGGAGTGAAACCAGCTCACATCCTGCTAACCTGGCTGTGTGCACATGGGCTACATCCTCCCAGAATGGAAATGCCTTGCTCTAATTCATGAGAAGGGGCCATATGGACTAGCAGGATCTGAATTAGTGTCTCACTTCACCCCATCCCTTTGTACCCTAGTTCTTTCCCACCTCTTTTTAGTCCATACCTATCCATGAACTAAGGAGAGGAGAGATAATCCACAGGACTTTTCTTCCCTGTGGAGACTGGGGGCATTTTTCTTCATTAAAGCCAAGTGAGAGGGGCTCCAAACTCTACAAAGGAAGAGAGCGTGGAGTATTGACAATAAGAGCACACTGGTATGTCACTCCTTCATGGTATTGTTCAATTGCAATATGTGTAGGCACTGGAAAGGAGTAGAAATGTGTTTTAGGGTCTTGTTGGAGGCTGAAATTTGTTCCCTAGAGTGGGAGAAGCTCCCAAAAAACAAGGAACTGCTTCTCACCTGGAGATATTTGAAGGTGGAATTGTTCAGATTAACAGAGCAAACTGGAATCATTTGGTAGTGTGTTTAGGATGAAGGGGATAGGGGCTTGCACCCAACCTATTTCGTATGGCAAAGAGTTAAGTGAAGGGTGATTGCATTAGATCAATCAGATCTCAGTTCTGGAGCAGAGAGAGGTAGGGCAAAACCTACCAAACTCAAGCCATCCACACAGGTGCTGCATCATGATGACAGAGGAGTCTTTCTCCAAAGGAAACCTTGAGTGTTATTAGCAAATGGATGGGGATGACCATGGATGCCAGAGAGAATGCCAGAGTTCTGTACTTGTAGGATGTAAAATAACATCTCAGCAGTGACTTGTAACCTCAAGTGAAGTGAAAAAGACTTGAGTAGAGCAAGGGCAAGAGCCATGTGGTTTTTCAAGTGGCTTTTGAGAGAGAAGGCTGGGTGTGTGAAAATCCCAGGGATGTAAGGAGACATGGCTATTCCTCTGTGTCCTCAGCAATGAAGGGACCAGAGATCAGAGTGTAACTTAGTTTAAACATCATGAAAACCACTCCTATGTTTGCAGAAGATCACCTCATTGGTAGATAGCATCAGCAACAAATGGAATTAACCTGACTCAGGGTAAGTCTATAGATACCTTCCTCCCACTGACATTCTTCCTTCTTTCCTACTCCCTTCTCTCCTCTGCCTCTACACAGAGGGGCTTAACACAGAGTTGGGGGGAGAGGAGAGGTATTCCAGAACCAGACCCAGCAACCCCTACCCCTCTAAGGTTTCGGGTTGTGAGAGTCTAAGATAAAACCATGCATCCCATTTACATCCCACATCCCCTGCAGTGGGGCTGTTGCAGGGAAGAGAGGAGTTGATGTTTGAATTGTATTTGAACCCGGAGTCTTAAATCAGTCTGGGCTGTGTGCATTTCCTAATAACCTAAAGTGATTGTAAAGCCACAGAATCTACCTAAGGGATCAAAAAGAGTGGTTTGATGGAATATGTTCAAGCACAGGAATTGAAAAAAGGATAATTAAACCATTCTATTTTTATACTTAAAGTTTACAATGTTCAATAAAACAGGAAATACCCAGTTATCAGGTAAACCTAAAAATACTTCCCCTTGAGCCTTAAGAGACATAGAAAAACAGAGGTGCCGTGTTTTAAAGGCAATACATCTAAAGACAATGTATTACATTGGAGGGCTTTTCTGGCCTTGAAAGGCTTTGCCATCAGTTGTTTCCCTTGAGAAGGCACTTGGTAGGATTGATATGAGGGGAGCATGGGCCACTTTTCAATTCTTCTGCCATTTATTTGTCCAGCAAGAATTTGCCACCACTCTTTGTGCAGGCTCTGGCTTGAGACACCATGTGTGTTGAAGTGAGGAGGAAAGATTCAGTACAGCAGATAAGGATTCCCCTACAGAGAGATTGGAGTGCAAAGATTAAAAACTGAACGAAAAGCCAACACTGGATCAATGACAGATGAACAAGTTCCAAATGGTATGAATGGGTCATGCCACTCCTGTAGTAAAGCCTGTCAATAACATCCCAAAGCTTTTAGAACAAATGCAAGTTACCCCCATTACATCCATGGTGTAATTATCTTTCAAGATTGGAGTCTTCTATCTAATCATTCATTTGGATGCTGTCTTCTCCCTCTGCTGGGCTCCCTCTATTATGGTCTGTTGGTACTTCTTGGGAAATATCTGTTTTTTTCTGCTTTAAAGCTTTGTCATTGATGTTCACTGAATCCCAAATACTCTTTCCAGGCATCCCCAGATGGAAAACCTATCTCAACTATTGGATAGAGTGATAAACTCAGCCTGGTTTGTCTGGGACTATTCCAGCTTTAGCACTTGAAGTCCCACTGCCAAGAAGCCCCTTGGTCCTGGGTAAACCTGGATGTGTTGTCACCCTACCTTCAGGTCTCTGGAATTAATTAATTAATTAATTTTTTAATTTTTATTTTAACAGAGAGAGAGAGAGAGAGACAGATCATGAGCAGGGGAGGGGCAGAGAGAGAGGGACACACAGAATCAGAAGCAGGCTCCAGGCTCTGAGCTGCCAGCACAGAGCTTGACACGGGGCTTGAACCCACGAACTGTGAGATCATGACCTGAGCTGAAGTTGGACGCTTAACCGACTGAGCCAGCCAGGTGCCCCTGGAATTTAATGTCTCCTCTGAAAAGAGACTCCCTCAGCACCTTACTTATAGGATTCTTTGAATAAGTAAATATAAATTTGATTATATCATACAGAAAAATATCTCCAAGAAAAATATACTATAATCAAAGCAAAAGGACAAATGGCATCCTGGGGTAAAATATGCATCTTTTGTTACAGACAAAAGTTAAGACCTAAAGAACTTCAAAAAAGACAAAAAGGGGCATCTGAGTGGCTGAGTTGGTTAAGCATCCATCTCTTGATTTCAGCTCAGGTCATGATCTCATGGTTCATGAGTTCCAGCCACCAACCCCCTCCCCCCCAAATCAGGCTCTGTGCTGACAGTGAGGAGCCTACTTGGCATCCTCTCTCATTCTCTCTCTCTCTCTCTCTCTCTCTCTCTCTCTCTCTCTCTCTCCTTTAAATAAACAATTAAACAAATAAAATAAAAAGGAGAAAAAGTTCAACTACACTATAGGATGACAGACTACAGAAATAAATATAATTCATAGGAAAGAATTACAAATGAATTTTAATCATAGGAAGCCAGGGTCACCATCACTTATATAAGGGAAATGCAAATTAAAACTTCAGTGTAATGTAATTTCTTGCCTATTCACCAGATTTCCAAGATTGTTTTGTGGTTGTTTGTTTGTTTGTTTGTTTGTTTTTAGAATCCTCTGTTTGTGAGGCTCTGAGGAAACAGGTACTCTCACACTTTGCTGCTGAGATGCAAAGTGATATAATACTTATGGTCAGAAATTTGGCAACATCTAGCAAAATAACATGCCTCTTTCATCTTTATGGTCAAAGTGTTGATCCCACTTGTAGGAATCTATTGCAAAGATCAGATGCACAGAAATACAAATCATATTTATCAAAGGATTAGGAACAACAAAAATTTAGATGCAAGTTTGGAACTGATGAGTTAATTATTAATCAATAATTTTTGAAAATGAACCTCAGGTATCAGTCCTGAAGGATTTTCAATTAAAACAGCAGGTATTGTTGGGTCAGGCTACCAAATGCTACTGTAGAAACTAAACTAAGTCCTGCACTAGAAAGTGGGAGCCTACTTCTATACAATCTTCTGTCTGCCAGAAGATGGAAATAGGAAGATCCAGGTCAGTTTAAAGCTCAAGGAGTCTTTTAATTTCCCCCCAACCAAGCAAGTCAGTCTAATATATGATAAAATGAAAAATATATGTATCCAGCCCAAGTCTTCTTGATTTCTCCCTCATACTTGTAGTATAAAGTGTAATGTTCAAGCTAAATGAACCCATCTCTAGAACAGGGAGGTTATTAGAATATTAAAACTGTAAGGGACCTTAGAGGTGATCAAGTGGTTTATCACTAACTTTAGAAAACCACAGATTTTATAAAAGAGGAACGTGAGGCCCAGAGAAGTCAAATCATTTTTATAAGATCACACAACTGGGGATGCAGCCTGATGACTTCAGATAAGTTCAATAGTCAGCACTGTAATCACCAACATTATCTAATATTAGGAGAAAGCTGTGAAACACAAAAATGGAGTAAAATAAGGAGGAAGCAATACTGAAGTTGTATCACTGACATCATAGATATATTTCAAATCACATCTTACCGAAATTCCCCATTCTCCACCTCATTTCAAATCTTGAGTTCATATGAGAACTAACGTATTTACAGCCCTCTTAACCCCCACCTCTAACCTGTGTCTTCCATGGTCTGGATCTATGTATATTAGCCTTCAGATTTTCCTTTGGGGAATGCTCTCCCCACATCACTATGAGCATTTGTGTGGTTTGAACTTGGGTATGATTTACTAAACACTGACTGTAGAATGAGGCTATGATTGTTCTTTTGCAGTCAGCATTAATTCAACTCTTTGCCATGGTGATAAGGAAAGAAACAGACATAAACACTGGTTGAAAACAAACATTAGTTGAAGACAATCAGTACACGCAATTGCCTTAGTCATAGTGCTTGTGTACGGAAAGGGCATTTAAATTACATTGGCCCATCAGAATTAAACCTGCCCTGTGTTTGTTGTAGGGTTTCCTTCTCTCTCCATCATTTTTCCCCTCCCTCTTTCCCTACCACTATCTTTCTCTCCTAGAAGCTGCTAAGAGTTATGCTGTGACAGTGTGAGCTGTTCTGAAGACCAAACGGGTGGGAGGCACTGCGGGAAAACAGTAAAGAGAGAAAAAAATCAGGTGATGCTTTTAAACTACTAGATCAAACCAATTGCCATATGTACCCACCTACATTTGAGATTATTATTTACATAAATCAATAAATTCTGTTAATGTTCAAGTCAATTTGATCTCTATTTTCAGTTATGTGAAACTAAAGGCATTGAAACTGATGGTGGAGACAATGTGATTTAGGGGCAAGATTTAGGAGAAATAAGCAAACCCAGATTTTATTCCAGCAATTGTCTGTATGACCTTGGGTTAGTTATTATGCCTTTCTAGACTACATTTTCCTTAGATGTACATTTGCCATGGAATATTGTCCTTGGCTGATATTACATGGTGTCGTGAGGCCACATGGAGTAAGGGTTAGGAGTGAGGGGACTACAAACCCTGTGCAATTGAACTGTAGGTGATATTATTACCAACAGATCTTGCAGCCATCAACATGATTATTATAGTACATTGCTGGCTTTTCCCCACATTAGACAGGAATAATTTATCAAGATTTGCACTTCTGCAAAGCACTTGATGAAAACAAGAGTGGAAGTTTCTAAAGCAAAGCGGATTTCATTAGGCTGTTTAATATGAGTATTTATAGCCAAATTGTTTCCCAATTGACTTTGCAATCCTCATTTGTGATTCATGATTCTTGGTGAATAATTGCAATTATCATCTGCTTAATGAGACAGTGATTTCCTCTCTGCCCCATCTTTATTTTCCTTTTGGTAAAACCTTGCATTCAGGGCTGCATATGTCATAGAAAGTTGGTCCATTAGTAGCTGATTTTCTGCCAAATGCCCAGAAAACCAGGCCCAGGGGCAGAAGAAAAATTCCAAATGTGAATGGATATAAACTATTCTGTAAATTAGCATCCTTTTTCAGATATATGCACAAACAAAAGTTTTATGATTGAAACGAGTGTAAGTGGTTTTATATGCATGCAGTGAGTTGAATGTTTGAGGCCCCCCCCCCCCCCCGCGCACACACCAATTTATATGGAAACCCTCTAACCCTCTATGATGGGATTTGGGGTGGGGCCTTCAGGAGGTAGTTTGATCATGAGGGTGCAGCCCTCATGAGTGCGATTAGTTCTGTCCTAAGAGGAGGCCAGAAAGCTAGTAAGCTTGCTTTCTTCCATGTGAGAATGCAGCAAGAAGTGAGCAACCCAAAAGAAGTTATAAATATATATAGATATAGATAGTATGTCTGTCTATTTATTGATCTTTGATTTCTTTCAGCAACGTTTTTTTTGTTTTCACCATACAAGTACATATTTTGTTAGATCTACACCAAAATATTTCATTTTTGAGTGATTATAATTGGTAATGTATTTAATTTTTAGTCTTTATGGGTTTATTTTTAGAACATAGAAATAAATAATTTTTGTATATTGGTATCAGATCCTGTTACTTTAAGAGTTCTAGGAGTTTTATTTTCATAGATTTCTAGGAAATCTATACCACTTCCGTATTACAATAGACTGCTGTGTGGCCCACCAGATCTGTGACTCGGTTGGTCTGAAAGAATCCAGTTCTTGGGCAGCTCTGACCATCTTGTCCCTTAATGTCTCATGTTCAAAAGCTCAGTGCCTATGGGGACCTCATATGATGCCTCATGCTTTTCCAACAGTGTGTATATCTCTGTTGTACATGGACCTGTTCCCAAAGCAAAGATGTCTATGTAGTGATTCTTCTTTTTGGGCTTTCCATAAACTCCACATAGCATCTTTGCCCCTAATACATCAAGGTCTTGGTAACATAGCCCATGTGGCAGGATTGTCT
The DNA here is from genome assembly GCF_006229205.1 of Suricata suricatta. Taxonomy (NCBI): domain Eukaryota; kingdom Metazoa; phylum Chordata; class Mammalia; order Carnivora; family Herpestidae; genus Suricata; species Suricata suricatta. The sequence continues at coordinate 163,310,943 of NC_043701.1, forward strand.
GTATAATAATTTGGGTCAGGTGTATGGAGCCATTTATTTATTTATTTATTTATTTATTTATTTATTTATTTATTTATTTTTAAGTCTCATTCCTACTGGAAAGTTAACGTGTCATCTAGTAAGTGAATAAGAAGGATGTTTCCAAGTGTGGAATATGCTTCCTTCAAAATCTGAAGTCTGCTCTCAGAGGCTCCTTCCGCTCTCTCAGATGAACGTAATATCCTTCTCAGTTCGAAAAATTTACAGAGCTCCCTTCCTCTCCACCAACTACAAAGCTGTCATCATCAAGACAGTATGGTATTGGCACAAAAACAGACACATAGACCAATGGAATAGAATAGAGAATCCAGAGCTGGGCCCACAAATGTACGGTCAATTAATTTTTGACAAAGCAGGAAAGAGTATCCAATGGAAAAAAGACTGCCTCTTTAGCAGGTGGTGCTGGGAAAATTGGACAGCAACATG
>NC_043701.1:163311507-163345471 GCF_006229205.1 Suricata suricatta
ATATATTCACGATAGAGTACTACATGGCAATGAGAGGGAATGACATATGGCCCTTCGTAGGAAAGTGGATGGACCTTGAGGGTGTCATGCTGAGTGAAGTAAGCCAGGCAGAGAAGGACAGAAACCATATGTTTGTACTCATAGGTCTAGCAGGAAAACAAGAGAGACCTAATGGAGAACCAGGGGGAACGGAGGAGAGAGAGAGAGTTGGGGAGAGAGAGAGATGCAAAACTATTGAATGCTGAGAATGAACTGAGGGTTGAGAGGGAAGGGGGAGGGGGTAAAAGAGGTGGTGGTGATGGTGGAGGGCACTTAAGGGGGAGAGCACTGGGTGTTGTATGGAAAACAATTTGACAATAAAATATTATGGAGAAAAAAAATCTGAAGAAGCCTATCAAATATTTTGGTGGGTTTTTTTTCTTATTCTTAGGAGTTCTAAATATAACAACTTGTTTCTTACTGTGAAGGGAATGTGCTCACATGTCCCAGATCAGTAGATTTCTAAGGACTTCACAGATGTCAGCCTCTAGAGCATGCATGTTTTCCATAGCCTCCAGTTTGCCACTTCTTGCTTATCTAGCCTGATTGGAGTCATATTCCTGATATGCTGCACCAGTGCACTATTCTGCAGAATGTGCAAATGATCCAAGTATCTTTGACAATATTATGACAAAGGTTGGGAGTGTTAACATAATCCTGTTAGCGTTACAAATATATAATGCCCCACATAAGGCTAACTGCTTCTGATTCCCCTTCCTAATAGGAATGGGAAATAGGCCTTCACTAATACCTGGTTAATTCTATAGTAACATTCTTTCCTATAGTATGATCTATATTGTATTTTAGGAGCCAGAGCAGTGAAATAAATGAAGATTTAACAGGAAGGACCTCCCTTCATTCTTTGTTTTTTGAGGGTGACACTTTATATCATTTCACTTAGGATGCATTATTGTTTTTTATTTATTATTTTTGGGGAGAGGGAATTTCAAAGGTACCTATTTAATCTACCCCAATATAATAGCTCTTATCCTAGGTGTAAGAACCAATATTAGGATTCTTCTAACTGCAAATATGTCCATTCCAAATATGCATTAACTGACCAAGAAAATGATTACCAAGTTTGTCTGTGGACCCACTGGATCCGTTGTGAACCAGATTTAGATTAGAACTTCATTTATTACCTGCATCACATAACAGGGGATCATGAGTATCAATGTCAATGCAGACCATGTGTCTAACAATCCGTGTATCAAATACTCATAATTCTGATTGCCTGCATTTTACTGATTGTTCCCTCCCCAGAATGAAGTAGTTGCTTCATGTACATGCTCTTATCCATATTCATCCAAAGACTTAAAAGTCAGGCCTCTGTATGTCGTCGGAGTGCTCTTTTACTCTGTCTCCTTTTTGATACTCTTTCTTATAAATTAAACTCTACAGGTCTCCTTGGAAACTCAACCTCCATACTTAACTCCAAAAAAACAGTAGTCACCTGGGCTCCCTTTCCCTGCACCACAGCCTAGAGGCACAGTCCAGGTGTAAGCTGAGAGGCAATCACAGGTCTCATGTGCTGTTCCTCAGTCTGGGGTCTCTGTCTTGCACTGCCTGTTTTCCAGTACTTTAAATAAACTCTGTTTTATATATGTTTTCTTTTTTTTTTTTTTTTAATTTGGCTAAGGCAATTGGGTAAATTCAGTTCCACTTGATCTTGGCCAGAAACCAGAATTACATTTTATTGTTTTCTGTGAAATACCTTAAACTGTTCTTTAAGTACTTATTTTATAGCTCTTGTTTTATTATGATTAAGGACTCCCTTTTTTTCTATTATGCTCCATGACTTGTTATTATTGGCATATAGGAAGACTATTAATTTTGATATGTTACCTTTGTATTTGGATAATTTACCAAATTTAACTCTTTTGTTATATATAGAATTTTTCAAATGATCTTGTTAGATTTTATAGGGTGATAGTTAATATCACTTGCAGAACACAAACATTGTTAATTAATTTCCAAAAACCTTCTCATATTTCCTTTTGTTTGTATTTCACTGACAATGTTGTTATCATTGAATTAATAGTAGTTTGAAGCAATTAAAATATTGTATTTTATTTAAATTCCAGTGACTCTAGTATTTCACCATTAAATGCAAGGTTTGCTCTAGATTTAAGAAAGAAACTTTGTAGTAAGTTAATGGAGCTTTTCTATTCCTTGTTTACTAGGAATGGATAAATTTCATTAAAATATTTTAATTTTTTAAATATTTTTTATTTAATGCTGAGAGGCAGAAAGATAGTGTGAGCAGGGGAGGGTCAGAGAGAGAGAGAGAGGGAGGCACAGAATCCAAAGGCAGACTCCAGGCTCTGAGCTAGCTGTCAGCACAGAGCCCAATGCGGGGCTTGAACCCATGAACTGTGAGATCATGACCTGAGCTGAAGCCAGATGCTTAACCAACTGAGCCACCCAGGTGCCTCATTCATTAAAATATTTTAAAAATTATTTGGATTGTCATATGTTCCTTTTTAAATCATTAATACTGTGGATTATATTAATAGATTTCCTAGGGGTAAGCTATATTAACTTCCTGATAAAAATATTTATTGATTATAATATGTAATTCATTTTTATTTTTTAAGTGTTTCTTTATTTTGAGAGAGAGAGAGAGAGAGAGAGCGAGCGAGCGCGAGCACAAGCAGTGGGGTCGGGCAGAGAGAAAGGAGAGACAGAGAATCCCAACCAGGCCCAACATGTCAGCACAGAGCCCAATGGGGAGCTCAATCTCCTGAACTATAAGACCATGACCTGAGCCGAGATCATGAGTAAAATACTTAACCAACTGAGCCACCTAGGCACCCCCATTCATCTTTTAAAGTATAGTTGGATTCAATTTTGTATTAGTTACCTGGAATATTTTCATATTTATAAATTATTTTGGTTTCCAACTATATTTCTCAAACTGAGATTCATGAACCCAACTATTCTGTACATTTAGTCTCATGGTAAAATACTTCCATATTGTGTCCTATTTTGCTGATATTCTAAATTTATACACATCTAAGCATAATCTTGAAAGTGTGGGTCACCACCCTACAACTGAGAACTTATATGTGTGTCCAATGTCCCACTTTGCCTTTGTGCTTAAGATGGATTTCTCACCAAGGATAGATCAAAAAATGACAAGGTTTAGAAGTATAGCTCAGTGTAGGGCATTTGACTCCAAAAATCACAAGGTGCACAGACAACAAGGGGTAGAAAAAAAATGAAATAATTGGGTCATTTTTTTTCAAGTCTCAAAACACATAGGGTTACAAACAAGTCTGTCTCCCATCCCTGCGTTCCTGTCCTCTGGTGACCTAATCTCTCTCCCACAGGCAACTGCTATAGTCATTTTCCTATATAGTTCCAGATACATCATATGTAATAAGAATGTGTAAGCATATGTATAAATAATCCAAGTTAGTTAACATATAGTTTAATAATGGTTTCAGGAATAGAATTTAGTGATTCATCACTTACATATAACACCCATTTCTTATCCCAACATGGGCCCTCCTTAATGTCCATCACCCATTTAGCCCATCCCCCCACCCAACACCTTAAAGAACATAGTAATGTGGGAAGAAGCCCAGAAAAGTTTAACTGTGGCAGCTAATAATTTATTAAAGGTACTTTTGCATGCACTGTGTGGATCAGAAGTCTTAGGCACTTCCTACACATTTCTGGGCCTTGCTCTCTATTAAAGTAATTGGAATCTATAAAGTTGGGGTATGGACATCAATAAATATTTTTATTATTTACAAATAAGTCTAATATGTAGGCAGAAATGAGAAAAACAGATGTAAGTTTTGCCCCAATATATATTAATTTGTAAAAAGTAAATGAAATTATAAATAAGTTATGAAGATTTTGTCTATTCCTATTCTAGAAATAAAAGGTAAAATAGCCATTTAATGACTGCTTTAATATTTCCACAATGCTAATTTATTTTCAAGTGAACTAGGCATAACTACAGATTTATTATATGGCACCTGATTAAAATTGAAATTCATGTTTAAAGAGTACAAGATTGCTCATTAGCAGGTTTTGGAAAATTATGAGTTGTGATGGTTTGTAACTCGTAAATCAAACCCTGAAATTAGTAATTCTTTAAAAATATATTTATATGAATAAGCATAGTCATTATCAGTTGTATTAAACTTAAAAACAGAAAAAAATAGACCTTCTTTCAAATACTATCCCACTTAATATAATGGTTGGCATTGAGTGGCTAAGAATAGATTACTTTATGCTGTATCTTTTTTTAAGTATGCATTTAATTTATGTGCATTTGTTTTGGGGGCTTAGGTAAAACAACAATAACTAATATGGAATTTTTAACTTACATTTTGTTTATACATATATAAGTAACATATTAAATAGGTATATCAAAATGGGATTCTGGAAGATTGATTTCTCCCTTTTTAATGTGTATTTTTTTTTTTGAGAGAGAGAGAGACCAATTGCAAGCAGGTGAAGGGGAGAGAGAGAAGGAGATAGAGAATCCCAAGCAGGCTCCAGGTTCTGAGCTGTCAGCAGAGAGCCAGATGGGGTACTTGAACCCACGAACCATGAGATCATGACCTGAGCTGAATTCAGACACTTAATCCACTGAGCCACCCATGTGCCCCAAGATTTACTTTTCTTGAAAGTACTTCATGTACTACTAAAATCTGAGAAACTTTGTGACATACATTGTGTGTGTGTTTGTGCTCACGCATGTGTGTGCACATGCACCCGTGCCGTCTTTGTTTAATTTTGTTTTCAGGCTCATTGTTTTTGATTGAGATAATCTTTTTATTTTACTTAGTTCTTAAATTTAAATGCATAAGAGAATTAGGTCATCTTGGTGGTGTGTGGAAAGTCTCTGGTAGAACAAAGTGGGTCTGGCTCCTTTTGGGGGAAGGTGCTAAATGTAAGTGTAAATCTTACACTTAACCACTTAGATTTCTAACTTCTATTGCGAATAGATCCACTGGATTTTATAACTTAGCCTTATAAAATATCATTCGCTACTCACTTGTAATTGCTCAAGTAACTTCTGTATCAGTAGTCATACTGTCTTTATATTCTTAATGTTCATGTTTTGCATTCCCTTTCCCTTTTTCTCAACCATTTTTTTGAGGTTTGATCAAATTTACTGGCTTTATTTTGAAATACATAATCTACATCACTAATTTTTACTTCAGTTTTTAAAATCTGTGGGACTTTTAACAAACATTTTGTGTGTATGTACTTTCTCATACTCTACATGTCTAATCAACTAATATTAAATGGTATTTATTTTCTCTTGTTCTAAATATCTGTATCTAAAGAAAAGAGAAAGGATGGAGGGGACAGAAATAGATGGAGACATAACATTATTATTGATCAGGAAAGCTTGGTGCAGGGATGTGATGGGAGAGCCCATAGGAACATAAAACAATATAGAAATGAAAGTGTTAGAAAAATAATGCATTCATCTATTAATTTATTGGTTCAAGAGAGTCTATTTAAATATCCACTAAGCCCTTTGGTGGAGGGTTGTATCAAAATGCTTTTAGACCAAAGTCTGTGATAATAACAAATGAATACAGTAGGAACTATTTATTTGCCACAAAAATCACAAGTAGAAGAGTAGAACGATAGAGTTTTGGAAGACAGAAATAGAAAGTGAGTTTGAAAAAAATAACTCACTGTAATTTTCATAATTATAAAAACATTTTGGTTATATATATTTATACATATTTAAAGGAAATACCAGGGTGCAATATAATTTGAATACCAAAATATCCATCTGTGTTTTTCTTCAACCAATTAATTATTATAAAGTGATTTACAAATCCTATGTGCCACATGAATACTAAATGATTAAACTCAAAAATGGAAGTAAGGAATATTGATATTTAAGGGATTTATAACTTTGAATATTTACATATGGCTGGAGAAGAAGAAATTTATAGTGCCCAAATGATAATTAGTGGGAATTCTCTAAATATTCCTTTAAGAACAATAAAAAGTTTGGGTTGTGCTTTTTTTTAAATCTTTTTTTGTTTGTTGGGTTCAAATATCCTGGGAACTTATGTAGCACATTTGTGCCTCATATGGTCCCATAAGAGGAACTTAAAAATATGTATATGTGATTATTACTGACTAGGCAAAAACTGAGCCAGCTTATAATTACCTTCACAAATACTTGCACCTGCAAGTAATTCTACTCTAACTGCTAAACTAGCCTTGCTAATTGGCCTGTTAATCATAGAGGAAGCAGAGTTCAGACTACCAAAAGGGTCACCTCTGTTTCTAATAGTTTCCCTACAGAAAGTAACCTGCGACACTTTGTAGAAGTCCCTAGCCTTACTTTGAACACATTGATCAGACTGTGTCCCTTTATGTTAGGAAAACCAACTTCTAAAACTATATCTTGTGTAAAATAAGCCCTTGATGTATATTTACCAAGGAGATCAAATTATTGATGCAGGCAGTAGGAGAGGGTACTCTTAGTTGGGTAGCGATTAAAAGGGCAGGAGAGAACACAACAGCAAAAATTTTACTCTTTATGGGTATGCTACAGTTGAAGTTTGCTTAGAAAAGCACTAGAGATTTGACTTGAAAATTGCTTTCCATAAGAGTAAGCCAGAGTTTCTGAGATTCCAGTTGCCAATAAATCCTGTGTGTTTAGAGCCTGATGGACCCTTCCTACGGATGATCTTCCTACAGATAAGGAAATCATGACCCAGAAATGGTGAATTGCCTAAAGTCACATAGGTGCCAGATTTAGTTATGCTGTTGTTTCTGCTGTACCTGTAAATACACTTTTGGTTGGCGTTTCCATGTAGAGGCAGAAGTGTAATGGCTTTATCATCCCAGCCTAAAGCGTTAATGCTTTTAAAACCATAAAACCATGGATACTCAAAACAAAATGACTTTAAAATTGGCCACTTAACCCTTCCCCTCCTTACTTTTCTGATGAGGTACCTGAGGGCCAGATTAGGGGAGCAGTTTCCCCAAGGATATGCAATAATTTATGTATGTACCGATGCTGTCATCAACGAAAAGTGCAGTTATGATCCATTTACACTCTTAACTAAGTTACAGACACGTTAACACATTTTAATTTAATTCTCATTGGTCATCTATATTTCATAATTTTTATTTTTCTTTTATGTAAAGATTTAATTATTCAAATCACTCTACCCTAAGAGACATGCAATAAAAGATAGATTGCTGACCTATTTGTTGCAGAAATAAGCAAATGCATTTGTGATCTGCCTATCACAAATGGTTTAAAGCTCAATATTGCAAGTGATATAACTTTAAACAGCTTAATTTCCCTTTCTTATCAAAAGCATTAAACTATTAATTTCAGACACATATCTTCCTTTCTAGATATCAGTATGTTTTTCCTGAAACCTTTTAAGTAATAACAAAATTAACTCATTGTGCAAGCCTGTCCATTTTTGGCAGCCCTCCAAGAATCACTCTCTGACTCAGAGTTCTCAATATCCATATTTTTTGTGTGTGTACAGTATCTTCCTTTGTGCCATTAAATGTGATAATCATATTGCTGATATAGCTTTTCATAATAGTACTCCATTATTCTCTTCCAGAATTTCTCTATGGGGCTAATGCCCAACCAGTAAATCCAGGGGCTGGTGCATGACCAGAAAGCAGCAGCGGAAAGTTTTCAGATAAGAAATAGTTGCTAGAAAGATAACAACCACATATTCCTTCTTCAAATGATCTTTAAATGGTTTCTTAACCAAACTGTGAAGGAGTCTAGTCAGGCCATCAGAAATTACAACCACGTTTGTATGCGCCCAAGCAGGGAAGACCACCACTTTGTGAATTTCCATTACTTAGAGAATTGTAAGATTTCACACAGATTTCTGAGATGTTCATATTTAAAATATGAACAGATGACCATTTCTGAATTGATGAAACATACTTCATTACCTGAGACATCAAGCCATCGCTTTCTTTTCTTTAGTAAGGAGAAAAACAACATAACAAAAAGAAAACACTATCTTCTTCACATCCCACCCCTGCCCCCAACCCTGGATCTTACTGAGCATGGAATGTTTCACCAGCTTTATTTTCTGAATTCACAGATAAGCTCTTCGTGTTGTACTCAGGTGGCCCCACATTAGCCTTTTCATTTGAATCCAATTTTCTGAACCACATCAAAGCTTTTCCTCCAAATTTTCAGTCATCTCAGCGTCAGTGCAGTTTCTCTGGAAGCCCCTGTAATGTTAACAGTGTGGTTTAAAATACTCTCATCTGCAGTTCACCTGAGTTGAGGTTGTAAGCAGTTCTAGTGAAATTGGCATGATTTTTTAACTCACCAGGCAATATCCTCCCCTACCCTCCCCCCACAGGAAAGTTTCTCCAAATCTGAATTTTACTTTTGCCATAACCCAAATGCACTGTCACTTGGCCCTTAAAAATCGCAGTTCTTGACCCCTTTAGGTTATCTGTTGGCCAATGGCAGTTTCCCTGAGCTGGGTTTGGAACAGCTGAGGGATGGGAGGGCAGAAGATACTGGCTGGCTGTATGCACACTGCGTGCACTTGTGTGCTCTCTACATGGGCCACAGTCATACAAAAGAGGCATGCCCTGTTCTAATCATATATATTCCAAAAAGTTTTTTTTTTTCCCTCTGCTTTTCTGGATCATTCATTTGCAAACTTTTCTGGCTTTTTGTAGACTGTTTTACTCTTTTCATTTACAAAACAGAGGGGAAAGGTGACCCGTCCGGCAGGTCAGTCAACGCAGGTCCTGAGGGAGGGAGTAAGAATTGGGGGGCAGGGGGACACAGAGAATGGAGGCAAGACAAGTTTCTGATCAAGCCTCGTTTATTGAGAGACCACGCACGTCTTATAAAGGGTAGAAGGTGGGCAGCTGATGTAAGTCAGTTGCTAAGAAACAAGGGCGAGGATAAGGGAGAAACTAAAAGCACAGCACCTGGGAAACCAATAAGAAGGCCCAGCCTACAGGCCCTGGGCTGGAAGTGACAATGCAGCTCTGCTGTGCGGGTGGCTGATCTTGCAGGTCGAGGCACATATCTTTTCTTCTGGTAGCTCTCCACAGAAAGGGAGTAGGCAACACCGTTCTGTGTAAATAGTAGCTACTTCGTAAATATTGTCTTCATTGAATCATTGAGTGATATACTGATAAACTATTATGTCATTCCTCAATGAAAAATGATTATTGAATCTCCATCCATTAAAAATTTTTTTCAGGGAATATGCCCTAAGCACAACACTCAACTTACATACTTTTAGAATGAAAAATAAATGCCTATGGGAGGAAGTGGCTGGAACACAAAAAAAGCACATACTTTGGGGGGATACATTCCATTCATCTTTATGGATATTTTTGTTCTTTTTCTCATTGAACTGCTTATCTCTTTGGCAAACTGGTCACACTTCCACTGTGTGTGGCTACCACGCCATTCTGGAGGTCTTTAAGACTTTTATTCCTAAGTTGATTCCTCAACGATGCTTGATCTTTCCCAAAGGACTGCACACCTCTCTGATGACCCTTCTTCCATAAACCCCTACTTATACTTCAAAGTTATCTATGTGTCTAAGTTTCTGACTCTCTCTACATTCTTATACAGTATATGTATGTAGGTTCTGTTTTTAAAAAGTAACCTCTACCCCAAAGTGGGTTCAAACTCATGACCCTTGAGATCAAGAGTTGCACACTGTAACCACTGAGCTAACCAAGCACCCCTCCTACTATGACTCTTCAATGCTTTTCTCTAATCTGCTAGCAGCAAAAAACTTGCTGTAGAAGAGAAAAGAATTACTGCTCTCCAGTAACTTAAAATATAGTTAGATAAGTATAAAATACGTCATGGGACAAAACAAAACAAATAAACATATTTATTCCAAGTCATAATTCTTGAATTGGCCCCACTGAGCTCTATATAGTATCAAGAAATGCTCTATTTAAAAAAGTTACACAATCATAAAGAAAATTTGGCTTATATACACAATGGAATACTACTTGGCAATGAGATATAATGAAATCTTGCCACTTGACAACAACATGGATGGTACTGGAGGTATTATGCTAAGTGAAATAAGTCAGTCTGAGAAAGACAGATATCTATCTATATGTTTTCATTCGTATGTGGAACTTGAGAAACTTAATGGAGGACCATGGAGGAAGGGAAGGGGAAAAATAATTTCAGAGAGGGGGCAAACCAAAAGAGACTCTTGAATGTGGAGAATAAACTGAGGGTTGACTGGAAGGGGAATGCAGGGGAGAGGGGAAATGAGTGATGAGCATTGAGAAGGGCACTTGTTGGGATGAGCACTGGGTGTTGTACATAAGTGATGAGTCACAGGAAGAGTGAAGAGCACAATGTATACACTGTATGTTAGCTAATTTGACAAATTTTTAAAAAATTTAATCAAATACATTTTGGAAATACTACATTATTATATTTCACTTTTTCAGATTCCTGTTATATAGTAGTTTATTAAAAGACCTGAGTAGCTCTGTTCTATAATCACCAATTTACCTTGGTGAGTGCCAGTGTTGCTGCAGGCTTTCTGACTCTTGGGTCTTTTTCAATATGTTATACCTGATAATATTCCAGAAAGGGACTAGTCATCCAAGAGAGCCTTTCAGAAATGCCTTGTGGAATATACCTCTTGTACTTTCTCCAGAGTTATAAAACTTATGATGCTTCTATCCCCAAATATGCAAGCTACCTCCCTTCTTTCAGTCTATTTCCTTCCCTGTTCTTATGACAAGTCACCTTTCCAGGTTCACTTGTGACTCTACCCTCTGTGCATCTGCACTGCAATTCTTTGTCCCTGCATATCTATATCTTGTCTATCTTGTTGTGTGACCCAAGAGGCTGACCTCAAATGAGCTCCCAGCTGGGTTTGGCCAATGGGAGAAAGAAGAAAAATTTCAGAGGGTAAGAGGGCTGGAGAGTGGCTCCATTATTTCCTGGGTATGCACTCCCTGGCTTCCCCTATCTATTTTTCTCTCTCCCCTCCCCCCTCTCTCTCTCATGTTGGTGATGGGTTCATTCTTCTACAAAAAGCCAAAACTTCTGTCAGGTCGCCTCCTTTCACAGCTATAGATTTCTCCAGGTTTTGCAACAGCCTCTCTTCCTTGCCTCTTCATGTCTTAACTGTTTCCTGCTCTTGATAGCCATGGCATGTTGCACAAGACTTTGTTGAATTTCAGTAGCCCTTCCCAATGGCTTGCAAAAGCTCTTATTAGACTCTCTTTAGTCATCCACATGTAGATGGCTAGGACCATGCATGTGTCCTCCGGAACTGTGAACACCTCATCTGCATGACAGCACAAACTTTTGCTTCTTTCCCCTGGTTGGTCTCTGAAGTGGCAATGCCGTTTTATCCGTGTTCTAACTATAGACATCATCCTAGTCATGCAAGGCTCACTCCAATTGCTGCTTTATTCTTGTACTTTTTACTGCTTTAGAAAATCAGAACTCCTTTTCCACTTGCCCACTTACATTAGGCAGATTTTCCCACTGGCCTGCATCCTCCATGGCACTAACACAGTAGATTCTGAGACTCACCTTGTGCTGATATACGATCATTTTGCCATAATAATGTTGTAAGGGGAGTGATACATTTGCTTTTCCTAAAAATGCTTCCATGACAGACAGTTTGGCTTTTTATTCTTGCTATCATCAAACACTTTGCTAAAAAGGTAAATACAGACAGTTGGCAGTGGAGAAAGTTAAGTCATAGGAGTTAAACCTAATCTTTCATTTCCTTCTATCAGCCATACGTAATGTGTCACTAACAGCTTCATTCAACAACACTGCAGAGAGAGCTTGCACAATAAGTGTATGTCAGCATGAGGTGGGTCTTGGAATCTATCCATGCCCCCATTTTATATAGACAGAGCATGAATTAGAGAACTCTTCCACTGTCACTCCATGGTAGTCCTAGTCAGCCCAGGTCATGATGGTGTGTATAGTCTGCTCCTTTCTTCTCCACCTAGGGTATGGGTCATGACAGAGGACAAGCCAAAAGATCATTCCATCACATGGTTACCGTAATGCTTCAAGAAAGGTCATGTGACTCAAAAGGGACTGTGTGAATCCTAAGATGTTGCCAAAAATACTGAGAGAAACATTGTCTTGCTCTAAGATTTGTAAACTGCAAGACTGACAGTCTTCACTTTAGTCAGGATAGGATAGGTTATGTTACAGTAATAAGATCTCCCACATTACTAGAATAATACATCAAAAATTTTACCTGTATTCATCTCTCACACACAATCTACTGTCATTTCAAGCAGTAGACTCCATGTGGTGAGTCATGGATACAATCTGATTAAACATCCCAAGCAAGAACTGTACCTTCTGGGAAATCTGGCCTCTTTTGTCAGTGTTGCAGGTATAACAATGCTGGGGAGCTCCAACCATGAGCTTCTCACTGTGTCAGAGTGGAAGTGACACATCACCTCATCTTGCTGCACACTGTCAAGTGTGACTGACCTGCCTAACCATAAGAAAAGTATAGAAGACTATTACCACCTCTGACTTTTTGTGGGCATCAAATATCCATGTGAGAATGGCATCACAGGGAAGCTAAGCATCAGGTAGCTAAATTAAAAGTTGTAGAGGAAATTTTCTGATAAAAACGGTTAAAACCAGGACCCAGCCAGGCTGAAGGCTTGACACACTCTGGCTCCCACAGGCATCCCAAAAGGCAGAAGCTTGTACCTTTCTGTGCATGTTAGTGGGTCCTAGGCAAACGAAGCATAAGAAATAGACCTGCACCCTCTGGCAGACGAGGCGTGAAAAATGTAAAAAGAAAAAAGAAATGACTGAGAAACTCAATTTTCAAAATCGTCATAGAATTCATGCGGCTTTTGTCTACACGTAGCTTTCTGTTCTTGGCTATGTGGGTGAATAAGCAAGGTAAGTGGAAAGAAAGGTAGACCTTTAGAGTTAATTAGAAACTAGGAAAGCAAAGCCAGACTTAGCCTTTATTTAAATTTCTGAATCTTCTAGGGAAACAACTGCAGTGCCTTGTTGAGATTCACGATAAGCCGTCAAAAGGAATTATTTCGACAAGCTGCTCTCTAGCATTGAAGCCACTTTATAGAACGTTTGAGTCTATACAGAGTAAATAGTAACAGAAGTTTCTAGTCTGTAAATTCTAATAATAATAACAGTGGGCCTTTACTGAGTGCCTCCTATGTTCCAGGCATTGTGCTAATGCTTTACTTAATTTATACTAGTTAACATTCACCATAACCCAATGAATTTGGTATTATTGTATGACACATATCAGAATGTGGCAGCATAATTGAGGTGATGGAATTTGCAGAAGACTGATGAGAAATCAATACTTTCTGAACCAAATTAAGAATTTGCATGTCAAACTAAATTGTACCTAAGTACGCTAGAAAAGTCTGAATGTTTGTTATGTATTAAAAATGCCATCTGATAAAATGACTTTGGAAAATATCGTGTTTGGATTTTTAAATGAAGGACTCTGATACTTGAGATAAGAAAGCAGTGAGTGGAAACTGCTAATTTCTTTCCTCATAGTGAGCAAAATACCAAAATATAAGGTGAAGAGGATGGCCTGTTAAAGTGGGCAAACCTAAATAAAAGATGATAAAGCCTCAGGAATATTAATCTCATTCTGACAGAATTTCCTTGGTGTGAGGTCAAGCACAGGTCTTCTGTGTTAAGAAGCCTGAACTTGAATTCTGGCCCACCCACTCAATTAACTCCAGGGTCTTTGGCAAATTAGTTAACATTCTTAAAACTTAGTCTTTTTACCTCTAAAGTAGAAATGATAATGTTAATGCAATGTATCTACATTATGAGCACATAGCAGTGGTTAGTTAAATAAGATGATCCACATGAAAAGGCCTATCAACCTGCCTCACATGCTACAGGAGCTTGCAACCTGGATGCTGATCACATCACCCTCACTCTTATCATCAGGACTGTCACTCTTCATCCGGAGTTTTGTCATATTAAATACACCAAAACAGCTAACTTTGGTCAGTGATCATCTTCACAATTATCTATCTGTTCTCATTTCTGTAGGATGTCTGTATTCTCATTCATTTTGTTGTCAGCTCTTTGTGAGGTGGATTTTTTTTCTTCCCCAATTTCGTAATTAGGGACTGAAAAACAAAAACAGTGATTCAAAGTGAAGACACACATGCTAATAGGATATAATTGCCCTTTAACAGGTAGGGGTTAGTGCTTTTTGAGACATAGCACAGTATAATTGGAACATTTGGTTTAGAGTTTGGACAGTGCTGTTGTGTTGAATAAAGCATCCGGGAATACAAATACTGGGAGGGAGGAAGGCTCATGCTATTTTCTGTAAACAAAAGTGAATTTAATGGTTGTTTACAGGTATGCTTGAAACTTCAACTTTTTCAACTGCAAATCTACTTATCTGTTTGGAGTAAATAAGCCAGTAGGCAATTAAACACATGCAGGAAAAAAAAGTCAAAACATGGCAGTGAGAAAGTAAACCAAGCAACATTGAATTTCCAGGCATAAAACTCACTTAGATACCAATAAATTATGTCTTTGGAGGTGTTCTGTGCTGGCAGGTTGTTACAGCCTCCCGCCCTTCTTCCTATTTGTGAAGTTTTCACATTTCTTCTATCACTTCCTTTTCTTCCTCCCTCTTTCCTTCCTTTATTGAACAAGAACCAGTCACCATGTGGGGGACAAGTAGATGAATATGAATGATGCAGTTGTTTTTTGTCTGTTGGCCATGGATAATTACATAAGGAAGGACACAGAAAGTATATTGCCTATTACAATATGATGCTCTCAGGAGGCCAGTCAGTGAACACAAAGGAGAGTTACCAGACCCAAACTTGGGTGTACGGAAATGCTTTCTGGAAGAAGTCACTTTTCCACCCAAACTCAGAAGTTGAGTAGTTATGTTGTGTGTGGAGGTAAGGAAATGGAGATTTTAAAAGAAGAGCAAGGGGTGACTGCCTGGCTCAGTTAGTTGAGTGTCTGACTCTTGGTTTTGGCTCAGATCATGATCCCAGGGTCATGAGATTGGTTGCCACATTGGGCTCTTCATGAGTGTGGAGCCTACTTATGATTCTCTCTCTCTCTTCCCCTCTGCTATTTTCCCAAGCACTCTCTTTATCTCTCTCTCAAAAAAAGAAAAAAGGAAGGAAGAAAGGAAGGTAGGAAAGAAAGAAGCAAAGAAGGAAGGAAAGAAAGAAAGGAAAAGAAATTGGCAGGTATGAAAAAGCTGACCCATCCATTATGGCTAGGGCATAGGGCTTGGAATAGATAAAGGTTAGGTAAGGAAAGTAGTGGCAGGTCTTCAGCAGTGCTCTGACATGATCACATTACACTGTAGAAAGATCATCTTAGCTGTATGGCAGACAATGAATTTGAAGGATGTGGAACAAGTCTGGCAATGTTAGGACACATTAAGAAGCTATTATAGTAATTCAAGTGAGTGGTATGGTGGTTTGAACTGGGGTGATGGAAGTAGAGACAAGAAATGTATGTGAAGTCAAGAAATGAATGATAAAACAGAAAACTCAGCAGAACTTTATGATTTCTTATGGAGAGGTTCATGTTTGATTAACAAGCATAAGGATGCTGCCCAGACTGCTGGCTTGAGAAAATGGGTGGACCTACTTATGGAGACAAAGCTCTGGGGAAAGCATACATTTGTCAAGAAAAAGTAGAACTTTGAGGAAATCTCCCTAGGATGGGACAGAGGAGCTTGTAAGAGAAACTGAGAAGGAATAACCAAAGAGGCAGGAGTTAAAGCAAAAGAACTTGCTGTCAGAGCATCCAGGGAAGAGGGGATTTGAGAAAAGGGAATTATATGGGGTTGTGCACATTGGAACAGAAGTTGTCTGATGTTTGTTAATGAGCAAATAGGATAGGAGGGAGCAGAAAGTATAAATGTCTCTTCTCTCTCTAATTCTAAGTGGCATAGAACAAACAAGAGGTGCCTACTACAGGGTTGTTGTCAGAGCAGGGTAGCTCCCCTCTCCAACAAAACTCAAGAACAGAGAGAGATCAAGGGAAACTAAAAACTCTGGGGAGGAAAGATTAATGGGGATTATTTAAACCTAGGATCAAATACTATTAATAATGAATACCCATGAACCCAATGAGTGAGGATGGGAGGAGAGAGAACAAGTCCCAGAACTGAGAAGCACAATTGTGAATTTCCATGATAATATTCTTCTCAGCCAAATGGCTGGCCACTCTGTTGGCGCACTGGCATCTTGTTCCCAGTGGCAAAATAATGCCACCTGGTTTGCTGCTTTAGAAACTTAGCATCTGGATTGGCTGAAACTGCTTGAATGGTTAAGGAGAGCTGAGGATAGATTCCCCAAGGAAGTTTGCTCTTATTTCAAAAAGCATACAATTGACTTATAATAACAATGATAATGCTCATATTCCTACTGTATTTTAATGATAATATTTATTAAGTACATTACTGTAGCCGAATTCTGTGCTAAGGATTTTATTTTCGTTAGTATGTAATGCTTACAACTGCCCAATGAAATAATTACTCTCATTAGCCTAATTTTACAGATGGAAAGCTAAGGAACTGAGTTTTGTTGATATTGGCCAACTTAGCTCAGGCCATTTATCTGATAGGTGGTAAATTGAGGAACTAGACCCAACCCATGCTACTTCTTCACTTTGACATGGTGATGAAAAAAACTTGATTTTCTAATAAAAATACTGTGAGACAGCTCACATTTATCTAAGAATTATGCTAAGTGCTTTCATAGCCATCATTTCATTTAATCCTCACAAAAACTGCACGAGGTAGGCACTATTGTACACCCATTTTATAAAATCCAACTCGATGAGGTCAGGGCCCTCATCTAATGTTACGAAGCTAATACTGCAGAGCTAGGATTTTATTCAAGTTGTTTGACCTGAGATTCTGTACACTAAGCCATCTCCCTGTTGTTTATTAGACTGTGATACATAAGCTAAGGATGAATGAGTTGTTAATTGGACAGAGACAGAGTGTACTACTAATAAAAAGCTGATTTTGAACTCCATTTTGCTTTCTTTGGAAGACGACACACGACGGGTGTGTGGGTTACCTGCTAAGGAGGAACAAAATATGGCTACAACTAACCTGAGAATTTCCAATGGGCCATCCACAAATGCCATATTTTTTAAGGAACAGAAAGAAGAGTCAGAGAATTCCTGAGGAACGCAGGGAAATTATACTTCTAGAAGCAAATCCAAACAACTTTTCCAGCTGAAGGATGTTACGGAATCACCCTAACATCCAACCGAGAGGCTCTTAAATGGTATCTGGCTCTGGGTTTTCTCCTACAAGGTGACTATTTGTCTATATTGGTACTTTGGACCAAGAAAAGGCATAAAACCTCCTTTCAAGGTTATTTTTCTTCACTGAGTTCTGAAGAAGGGCACCACTCCATTGGTCTTGGACCAGGAAGTTTTTGATTATAAAAAGCCCATCTGCATAGTCCATACTGCTAGGGAGAGACAAAGGGAAGATAAAACCTCTAAAAATCCCTCCCACTTGCTGGGAGCTACTACAGCCAGGAATATAGGAATATGAAATGCTTTTTATCTAAAAGCTGAAGCCAGAGGGGAGAAAGCTGGGGGGAAAATCATTACCAAACAATTTACACTAAATAATAAATGTGGAGGGGATTCTGTTAGGAATGCATATTAGAAATTTCATTGGCTTTGTTCTCTGGGAGTTCTGTGGACATAGCCTATAGATATTTTGAGGTTTTTCCCTCTGGAAAATAATAACAGTGGCTTCCTGTGCCCATTTCTGCTATATTTCCCACCCCTACACCATTCACAAGAAGCAAAATAATAGGCATCCAACAGGAACTTAGGCTGGTAAGTTTTCCTTGAACTTAACATAAATATATACACACACATATACACACCAGGTAAAAATGGAAAAAAGTTAACAACAAAAATAATTTTAAGGACATTTTTAACACACTTTATTCTCTCTTGTTTTCTATAATTCAAATAAAATTTGTTAAGCACATTATTTCCATCAGACACTTGGTGCTATGGGTGATAAAACGATGAGTCAGATATGGCCTTTAACCTCACAGATTTCATAATTTACTGAGGAAGATTGTGGGGCATACAATTTGCCATAATACAAAGCAGACTCTGGTAGTTGTTATCACAATAAAGACATAACAACATGCTTAAGGGGGCATAGAGGAGGAAGAAATGAAATTTTAGTGGATTTGTTGGTTGAGAGTTTTGACCTAATGTCTCAAATCACTCACTAATTTCTGTAACTTTGAACAAGTCCTTAACTGCTCTAACCCTTGGTTTTCTCATTTGTAAATTGAAGATAATAAGAAAAGTGCTTTTATTAAAGATGATATGAAGAAAAAAGTAGCCAATTAATTTTAGGAGTTACTCTTATAAAGGAGGATTGGCGAAGGCTTTTCAGAGGTGGTGAAATCTTCATTGACCTTTGAAAGAGAGTAGTGTTTTTGATAGAGAGACAGCTGTAGGAAAGATGTCCAAGCTGATACAGCATGAGCAGAGCACCCTTTTGTGTTCAGCCTCAGGTAAGGCTGAAAGCTGGCATTGTCCTCCTGCCCTTCAGGGCATTTCTCACTCTTAGGATCACTCCTTCGGATATGTGCAAAGGCACTACTTCTAGGGTCCAGAATCAAACTTGACATCCAGTCTAAAAGGTGTGGGACTCTTTTGCTTTTGAATTTACTAGCCATTAACTCAATCATTTTATCAATTTAGCCAATGAGAGTCTTAGAAAGCAGAGTGGGAGGCCAAATGGAAGCTTCAGGACAGATCAGCTTGGTTGAAGTTCAATAGGAGAAAATGGGAAGGGATATGGGGTAGAGCTCAAAGGCTCCTATAAAGCTGGTAGACCTGGTAAATGGGCCAATGGCAAATGGCCTACATTCAAATTCTTCTAAAGGCACATTCTGGTCATGTTCATCAGCCTTGTCTAAATAAAGGTAGAGAGCAAAGAAGAGGGTGAGTTGGAGGAGTAGTGCTTAAGGCCACATCATGGGCTGCTTTACACCTAGAGTTCATCCATTGCATCCACAATCATAAATAACTCACATTGATTTCCTGTTGAATTTCTTACAATATGCTGTTGAAAAACATCCCCAAGGTGACTAATACACACCTTTTCATTTCATTGTCTACTATTTCATAACAAGAATTTATCAATCCAGCCATGATTATCTAATTGAGCATTTTGGCTCACCTTACTCCTCAAACTGGAAGATAGGTTCCCTCTCCTCATCTGTTGACCAGTGAAATCATACTTAATTTTCTCCAATGCCTAGATTTGCTCAGACATTTTTCCCTTGTCACACCATATTTCCTACATCTGAACCTAATGTCCTTGTCACTTATCAATTTTGATAATACACTATCTCATGGGGGAAATGATTTGTTTACCTTGGCAGCTCTGTTCCATTTCTCAATCTAGATAGAATCTGAGGCCCTTAAGGAGCGAAAGGGACAGAAATATGTTTTCTTCCTCATAACACCTAGCCTAGAGCCCTAGATATGTTCCTTGAAGACTTGTCAATTAATTATAGATAGGGACAAAAACATTAACACAGCAAAACCCCTAGTTCTCTTGAAATTTTGTACCCTCATCTCCTTTTCTCTAACACTTCAAAGATTTTCATACCAAGTTACCTGTCCTCTTTTGTTAACAACCCATTCCCTTTTTCTTCAGTACAGTGCAGTTCCCCCTGACCAAAATTGAAACCGAGGGAAAGTTAATTGACAAGAAAATCTCAATAAAAATATATGCCTATATCCACCCTGTCTTCCACATGTAAGAAGTTGTCATTGTATGAATGTCCTCATTCATTTTTGTACACAAGCTTTCTCAACTAGCATAGATCAAGGTGCTGCAATACACATGTCCTCCATTTTTGAAGGGAGAAAATGAAGCCCAGAGATGCCAATGAACTGCCTAATCACACAGAGCTTAGCCTGCAAGCCATAAGTCTTTCAGGGCTCAACTCACTATGCCTTCAGTAAGAAATCAAAAAGTTGGGGATCATGGCAATGTCAAATGGCAGAGTTGCTCACCTATTGTGTAAAAATGTAGATTTCCTTTCAGCAAGGTTAGCACAAAATGTAAAATGCACTATAACACCAGATTCTTAGAGTTCTCTATGGTCATAATATACGTGCTTCTTATGTCCCCGTACAGCCCATTCATTCTTTCCTAAATGGCCTTACACACATTGATTGCCAATTAAAGCTTTTGTTGCCAACAGAGTAGTCAAGACCTGAAATTAGGCCCTCACTTCTTATGACTCCAGGGCACCCAGCCAAAGTGATATTTATAACTGTTACAGACCAGTGAACTAAAGACAGCCACGACAAAGAAATGAGTCAAAAGTGCTTTTTTCCCAGAGACATCAAAACGAAACACATGTTATTGAAATAGATAAGATGGTTTTTACTCAATTCTTATGTCTGCACATTCAGAGGTGATTAGGAAAGACAAAAACTAAGGAATGAGAATAATAATATTGGGTGCATACATATTGCATAACTTCCATGTATGGTCCAATTGTATGTACCTGGCATATATTTGACATTCACCACTTATCAGGTATATTTACCAGAACAAAAGATGGAAGACATGTGTTGTTCTTCTCAGTTTTCTAATGAAAACAACAGAAAGTTAAGTGGTTGAGTAAAGGGTATAAATCATTAGTGAAGAGACTGAGCCTGAACCCAGTCTGTCTCCAAATCTCCTTTCTCTGGTCCTTTCTATTGCTGGAACTGACAGATTGTCACTCTCTCCTATGAACTCCTATAAAACTTTATCAAGTCATATATTAGAAAAATTATTGCTCTGTATTTTAATATTCTTTTTACATAATTGCCTGCTTCCCTTGAGAGTATTGGAGCTCTAAGTCCTAGCTGCATCATTTATGAGCTTTACAATTTGGTCAAATCATTGGACACTTTCCTCTATATAAAGCAAAAATATAATAATTTCCCCTTCATAACATTCTGTGAATAATTAAATGAGATGAATACAGAACTTGCTGTTCAATAAGTGCTCAAATACTTATTATCATCAAAGGACCTAAGAGTACCAGCAAATGATGGGAAATCATGTGTGACACTGTAGGCAGAGACTGTGACTCTCTTGTGTACCATTAGCATAGTACCTAGCAAAGAATATGTGTGTAAATATATATTGGTTCAATGAAGGAGAGAACAAACTTTTTAAGGTCTGAAGGCCATAGGTATAGCCCTATAGTTCCCAACCCAGTCATCATTGACTCCAAGGACAAGCAGATCTAATGTCAGAGATGTGCAAAATAATGTCTGCTGATAAAAGAAGTAATTCTCATGCATGGGCATACTGTGGTTTAACTATATATAGATACTGTTGTGATTTCTGAAACATAAAATTTCTTAAAGGGTTTACTTAAATTCTAATAGTTCCTTGTCATTTATGTTCCTATTCAGTGGCCAATATAATTATGATCAAGGTCACATACACACACACACCAAAAAAAAGTTGAAAAATACTCTCTTAAAGGATTGAAAATTGTGGCCAGGAATAGCTATGGTTCCTTGAAATTGTAGCCATGCTGGGTGTGTCTAAACAGAATTGGATTTTCCCCCCCAAAACAGGGATTGTTAATTTAAATAAGGCCAGTATAGAGAGAGCTATCTCCATTTCTGTTGCACTTATCTTTGTTGCTCATATAAATATGAGTTTGGAAAGTACCTCAAAATCAAAGAAACAAACCTTCCCTACATCCATAGACACGAACCTCTTGTAGCTCTGTTGTTACCTTATGTGACCTCCTTCCTTTGGATACCATTCATTTGCCACCAAGAGGTTGGGGACACCTTATCCCAGTGTTGGCCAATCAAATTCTCTCTTCCAGAAATTTTGAGATTTAGAGAACTAGTGGAGTTCTTGTCTGGAACTGAGGTAATGGAACTCAATGCTTATCAATTGAATCAATAAAAACGAATCTACAGAAATGGTAAGATGAATGTTACAAAAAAAAGTTCATGTAAGGGAATGTATGAATAGATAAGGGATGATTTCAAAGTTTCTAACAGCTTCCTGGTCCTTTGTGAACTCTAGATTAACTTCTTTCATCAAAAGGACTTGACCACCAGTTGACCTAGGAGCTGCACCCAGGCAACTGGAAGCTACTCACCCTCTCCTCTGCCCTTGGAATATTCTGCCAACTGTTCCCACAGACCTCTGCCCTTTATAAAGCTTATATGCAAATGTGGGAAATATAAAATAAGCAGGATAAATATTTAAAATACACAGTATGATAGTGATAAGTGCTAAGAGAAAATAAAGTGTGATAGGAAGTGTCATGGCTGGAAGTTCAGTTATCATTAGCTAGCTAGCTAAAACCTCAGTGAGAAGATGACATTTCAGTGAAGTGAAGGGAGTGGACTTGAAGCAATGAGGAAGGCCTGCCTGGCAAAGGGAAGAGTGAATACAAGTGCAGGAGCTTCCCTACAAGCGTGGAAGAGAGTACGTGAGGAAGGGAGTTCAGAGGTGGTGAGATCAAAGAGATGATGGTCACAATAAGCTCTCCTAGTCTGTCTTATTCTGAAAGTGTTAGGAAGCCATTGGATCATTTTGAGGAAAGGAACTGTTTAAGTGTTAATGGGGTCACTTTCAAAAGTCCTCATATTCCATTCTTTGATTAGGAAAACATGAGGTGGTCTTTTCTACTTACAGTAAATAAAAAATTCTTAACTAAGACATCCTTTTTCTATATGTTATTTGAACCAAAAACCAAATTATTGCTTAAGAAGTTTGCCTCCATGTTTTAAACAATGCTTTTTTTTTTTAATGCTTTTCTTTTTTAATTGGTGTGCTGCAGTGTTGTTTGTCTTGTGTCTCTGATTATACTCAGCAGCACAGGCTTTTTGGTCCTGGGATTTGAAAGAGATTGAGGAGCAAATGAGTTAACCTTTCATAACAGTGGGAAATACCATATTTGCAATGGCCTCTGGACTCCGCTGGCTCATGGCTCTCTACACTGAGACTGCTCCCAGTAACCTGGCAGGAAAACAATTTTGTAGGAAGGGAATACAATTAAACATCTGCAAACCTTTCAGCAGATGAAACCTCCAATCATGTAGCCATGAAGCTGAATTAGAAAAAACTAGGTAAGTCAAAGAGAAAAATATGTCTTGATAGAGAAAGATCATAATTGATTTATGGAAATTCATACCTTCAATGATCTATGAAAACCAAAATTCCAGAGTCAAATTTGAATATATCTGAGAAGTAATCGTTCTTTTTAGGTGGAATAAGTTTTTAAGTGGGGTAAATCTTAAATATTATAAAATTGGGGTATTGAGAAGGAATTAGCTGCAAAATCAAAACATTCTATCTTCTCAACAAATCCCTTCCAAGCACCAATGCATGAACACAAATTATCCACATAATGCTAGTGCTTCTCATTGGCTTGTAGATTAGAAAGCTGAAATAATCTCCCTACAAAAAGATAGGATAGCTTATTTGCAATTACGGCCAATAATTACTAAAGTGTGACATGCATGTTAAGTTGGAACAGTTCAGGGACCATCAGATGATTTTGCTTTCCAGACAGAAGATGAAGTGAATATTACAGGAAGGCAGCTGGGGAGGAAGGGGTTGTGACTCCAGTTGCTTTATTATTTTATCCAATTTGATGCCTGCTTCTTCTCTTCTCACCTGGGGCCCTCCAATATGACGTGTGCAATTTTAAAGAAAACTGGAGGGTAAAATGAATAAAACGAGGCTTCTGCTCCCAGTACCCCAGTTCTTGCCAACTGAGAGTCACAAAGGGAATTTAGCCTCATTGAAGGGCAGCGGGTCAGACCACAGAATCCATAGAGCTGCTATTAAGTCTCACTGTTCTTGCTGGGTGTCATTACCATAGAAGCCAATGGTCAAATGATTGTGCAGCATATCTGTTGTAGAGAAAGGCAGTAAATTGGGTTGCTGGAATATAGAAAGCTCGATGCATCAAATTGGAGTACACGCAATTGTCCAAAGCAGGTCTTTACGCCTTTCCTGTTGTCCTCACCTTTCACTTGGTTTAATCTTTTCCTCTTGTGAGTTTTACTGCCCCAAGCCGAGCCAGCATATTGGGTGTTTAAAATTTATACCATTTCCTTAAACCCGTGATCATGTAGTGACCTGGCTCTAGAGCATAATTTCTTGACCTTCGCATTATTGATATTTGGGTCAGCATAATTATTTGTTATCTGGGCCGTACTGCACTTGAAGGATGTTTTGCTTCCCTGGCTTGTATGCACTAGACTCCAGTTGCATCCACCAGCTGTGATAACCATACCTGTCTCCATATATTGCCAAACGTCCCCAAGTAGGGGCAAAACCACTCCAGGTAGAGGGCCACTGCTTTAGAGGTGGAAGCTGGCAGACTGAGCACTGCCCTCTGCAAGAGAGCCCATGAGAGTCTGCTTGAAAGCTCTTCTTTAGCAATAGAAGAGGGAAAATTTTTAAACTTGTGCAATATCTCAGGCTGAGAGAAACTCCATTAATTAGGGTAGAAAGCTGAAATTGACCTCAGGGTTCTAACGGTTTGGGAAGTGTGTAGTTTAGAAGTTAAGGCCCGCTGTGCAAAACTCTCAGTCCTTAGTAGGGGAGTAGGAGGCATTGACCTAAACGTGCGAAGTCTGGTCTGTCTGTTCTATCGTCTCACAGGGTGACTTGTGACAATACCTGAGACCTCTCTGTGTCAGTTGCTAACGCCATGGAGTGATGCAAGGCAATATCCATAAAAGGTTTAAGTGCTGGGAATGGGAGTCCTATATCAAAATAAGAAGTCACAGGTGCATTTATGACTAGCCACTTGCCCAAGCACTTTCCCTGGTATAATGGAGTAAAATGAATTCCAAGGAGAATGAAGCAGGGAAGAAAGATCTATCCAACTTTGGTACTAATAAAAATATTAGTAAATATTTATTAAACACTTATAATGCCCCAGGTCCACTTCTGTACACTTTGCATGTATTAAGTCATCGTATCCTTATATCAGCTGTAGTGGTATCTACTATTTAAAAATAGCATTTGAAATAGTATTAGAAAATTCTTTTTTCCCCATTTAACTGACAATGAAACTGGGACACATATTAAATAACTACTGATGTCACATCAATATCAAGCTGTAGAGTCAAGATACAAACTGGTCAGTATGGCTGTTAATCATTGGAACATAATTATTACATCAGCAAACATGTATTAGACATCTTCTACCGGCCAGGTGGCCTGCTAAGCACTGGACAGTCAAAAATGAATAAGTCATGTTTTCTGGTACCATGTTGATCACAATCTAGCGGAGTCAGTTATTTAAATAAATCATTCCTACAGATGATTGGAATGATGTTTCTAGCATAGCAGGAGTCACAAAGGAAGTAGTGGAACAAAGGAGGAATGATGATCTCAGCCCTGAGGGCAGCAAGGAGACCTCATGTAGGAGATAGAGGGAGAGCAAGGCTTTGGAGGATAAACAAGAATTTACCAGAAAGACCTGCTCTATGAAAGTCTCTTGAGGAGAGGGAACAGTGCAAGCCCAGGCTCATCCTGGTTATCACCAATCTGCCGTGGGCACTAAGCCCCCTTTGTAAAGTACCCCATTCTTCCACTCAACTCATCTACTATCTCCTTTATAGGAGGTCTTTTAGAATACACTCCTGTTTATTCTTATTCCAGATCTTGACTTTATCATCTATTACCTTCTGCCTTGTGCTAGCTGAGTGCACATCATCATCCCTAAGGAGACTAAGCTCTAAGCTCCCTGACGGAAGTTAATCTGTTCATGTTCATTGCCATGCAGTGACTCATGCAGATGGTGCCAGGTGCGTGTTGAGTTCAATAATGGGGTGAATAAAACATATATGAACATAAGGCAATGTAAATGTCATATCAAACAATTCATTGAATGTGTCCTATTAAATTATATTCTCTAACATAAGTCAAAGATGCATTTGGAGTGTATATTTTTATGGCTGGGACAAATTGTCCATTGTGAGGTAATTTAAAAAAAAAAAGAAGAAGAAAAAGAAAAGAAAAGAAAGGGAAACCCTAAATCAAATCAGCTTCCAGTTTTGGTAGGTCTGGGTCTTGGCTGTGCCTAACACCAGGAGTGGTTCTCAAATTCAGTGTGTGTTGATCTTTCACAAGAATTTGTTAAAATGCATGGTACAGCTGCTCTGGAAAACAGTATGGAGGTTCCTCAAAAAAAAAAAAAAAACACAAACTATCAATAGAACTCCCCTACGACCCAGCAATAGCACTGCTAGGGATTTATTCAGGGGATACAGAAGTGCTGATGCATAAGGGCACATACCCCAATGCCCATAGCGGCACTTTCAACAATCGCCAAATCATGGAAAGAGCCTAAGTGTTCATCAACTGATGAATGGATCAAGAAGACATGGTTTCTATATACAATGGGACACTACATGGCAATGAGAAAGAATGCAATCTGGCCATTTGTAGCAAAGTAGATGGACCTAGAGGGTGTCATGCTAAGTGAAATAAGTTAGCAGGAGAAGGACAGATATGGGTCTAAAAGGAGAAACCTAACAGAGGACCATGGGGAGGGGAAGGGTGGAAAAAGAGTTAGTGAGATAAAGGAAGGCAAATCATGAGAGACCCTTGAATACTGAAAACAAACTGAGGGCTGAAGGGGGAGAGGAAAGGGGAAGGGGGGTGATGGTCATGGAGGAGGGCATTTGTGGGGAAGAGCACTGGGTGTTATATGGAAACCAACCTGACAGTAAACTATAAATAAAAAATTTTAAAAAAGAAGTAACAAAAAAAACCACAAAGAAAGAATTTGTTAAAATGCAGACCTCTGCAAATTCTAATGCAGAGTTCTGGAATGGGGTACAGGAATACCTTCATTCTAAATGATTTTTGGGAACAGGTTCTTAGAAATATACCAAATTGTAAAAGTAGGCAAAAGGTTTAGACTTAGGGGAAAGACCTAGCACCTAACAAACCATGAATTTAAGCGCACTATGTTGGCCAGCTTAACCAGATAACAATATTCCCCTCTTTACCTTTTTAGGAATCCTTGAAATTCCAACAAGAGCCTGTCCTTAGGTTCAGGCTCCACTCTACTTACTGGAAGAAACTCTGACATGAGGCCCAGGCATGGAAAAGTTTCAAAAAGCTCCTGAGATGATAATAATAATGAGTAGTTTGGGCTGAGAATTACTACATTAGGGCCCTAAAAGTGACAAAATGTAAATATCTCAGGATGATTAACACTTTAGCAAGCCAATTTTCAGTCACTGTTAACACCTGAGGGTAAGTTGTTCATTTGCTCTTTCTTAAGTAACCATCCGTGAAGTCATGCTATTTCGCCACGGGAGCAAAATGCAAAAGAAAAAAAAAAGGAAATTTAAATGGGAGAATTCAAGGTGAACAACCTGAAATGCCCAGGGGAGCACTGGTAATCATGGGGACACCCTGAGGAACAGAAATGTCCAGGTGTGGGGTGTTTTAAAGGGAGAGTAAGGAAGGAGTGTAGAGATTGCAGAGCCTACCAGGGGGGGCTAAGTCCCCGGTTAACCTGAGGCCCTCAGGTTCCTAGTCGGAGGAAACTCAGTGAATGAGAAATGTGCTAAAGACTAAAGATGTAAGCAGGTCATGGGGAACTCTGGGAAACAGAATCATCTGCACCTGCTTTCCCAGCCCTGGGCCATAATCTCACCTTCCCTGAGGATTTTCAGGTCTTTGTAATGGGAGTGAATGATTTCACACTGGTGGAGAGAAAGAAAAGGCTAATATCTGAGTGAGGTGGTCTTTAAGGAGGGGTCTGAGCTGTGTTCGGTGAAGAAGGCGTCTTGGAAGGAAGGGGCTCTGCAGAAGTAATTACAGCAGTGGCTGAAACTCCAAACTGGCTTGTTTGTAACTGCTATTTGTAGCTAATCACTTCCAAATAACAAATGAATAGCACAGTAAATGTTAGCAGGATAATTTTCTATTAATCAAGAATAATGAGTGAGTAGACTAATTCCCTCTCCAAACATCCCTAATTTTAATGCTGTTGCATGTTGCTGCTTCAGATTGATTACACGGTGATTTAGGGGGAGTGAGATGGTAGGGAGACTCAAAATAAAAGGCAGGATATTGCTTCCTGCTCTATTCATGTAGAATATCAACCTCTCCCACGTGAATTCTTGGAGAAGATGAACATTGCCTTTCCAAAAATGATATTAACCAAGAGATATAATACCCAAATTTTGTGTGTGTTTTAGAGAGAAAGAGACAGAGAGAGAGAGAGAGATGTTCTGATTGCAAACTAAAGCCACAAAATACATTAAATCTGGAATAAGTCTAAGTGTTTCATCAACTTCATTCCCTGTGAGAGACTTTGGTCAATTTGCTGAAATCCATTGACATTTCATTTATACACTCAAAGTAAAGTTTATACAGGTTTTGATTATTTCACATTACATTAGACCTCAACAGTATGTGCCTTAATTGGCCACAGCATCAGACTTCCCAAGAAATTAGATGTAGTCCCAGCCCTTCAAAGAGGGCATGATCTCATAGGAAAATCAGCCATATATGAAACAAAAGCAATTAGGCAGAGAGACCATACTTAATCTGCAGTAGAGGGGAGAGAGAGGAAAGGTCTTTGTTCCAGCAGTGCGATAAGGGTCCAGGGTAAGTGTGGGACCATGGGTATAGTTTGAAGACTAGTGTGATGGACATCTTGTCGGCCCCTCCAGATCGCTCTCCAGCCTTTCTTATCTACCACTCTACCCTAAGAGGCTGATTTGTTTGGATTACATAAATGAGCCCCTTTGCCTTCCACTCTCTTGTGGCTTTTGTCCAAAGAGGAGCTCCAGGAAGAGACCAGAGGGAAGAACTGTAAATAGATGTATGCATCTCCCTTCTCCTTTTGAGACTGTAATCGGTAGCTTTCCTCTGGCAGAGAACACAGCTTCTCTTATGGACCCCCTTCCCACTCTCTGCTTTTGGCTTTCAGTACCACTTCCCCCTTTCTCCCCTTTTGCCTAGAAATGACTGAGGTGGTACAGAATGTTACTGTTCCCTGTTATTTCCCTAAACTCTGCCCACACGTTTGTAAATAGTCTCTTTAGTAAATTCTCCTTGAATTATTCCAATGCAGGAGTGACATTGGTTACCTTCTGCGTTACTAGCTAAGACACATAGACTAAAAGATGAGAGGGTAGACATATTAGTAAGAATAAGAGAAAATACATTTAATTTATAGTAATTTATTTAATATAGGGCCCTAGCCCATTTCTATATTGAAAGTTAATAGTTAACTTGAAGGCAAACAAGTAAGATGTAAAAATCATCCAGTGTGAGGTCATAAAAGTGTTTTGGATGCACAGTTTGGTTAGATTAGAACCAACCTCCACTCTGTTCTAAAGCAAGAAGAGCAGATATGAGAGATCCCTTCCCAAACCTCTTTGAAATGAGATGAAGGCAGCAAGAGAGTTGAAAGAGACTATGAAGACCCCCATAAAATAAGCCAGACCCCCTGTTTAAAAGTTGTTCTCCTCTAAACTGGTCTACTTGAGCCCCAGCTGTGGTGCATTGGCTCACCCCTCTGCAATCCTAGGGAGTGTGAGGATCAAGCAGAATGCATATGCATATGTAAGTCATCCTGTGGCTTTCCTTTCAGCAATGCATGTTTGAGATAAACACAAAGAAAATGTTCTGAGGTTCTGATTATTTACTTATTTGTTCATTTATTTATTCGTGTATTTATGCATTCACTTAGGCATTGAGGACCAAATATAAATGAAGTTGCATGCAGAATTCCCTCAAAGATAAGGAGGGTGATAAGGATTCCTACATAGGTGGACAAGTTCATTGTTTTCCTTCCATAGTTCTAACCAATTCATTTAGCTTGATGGACAAATGTAAGGTGTTACCTCCCTGTCATATTTTTCAGTAGAAAAAGAGGAAGCTTGACAAGTTGATGAATGAAAAAGGAGAGCTCTTGTGGATAGCTTAGCAAGAGGAGAATGCACAAGACTAATCTCCTGCCTAAAAACCAGCAGTGCCAGGTTCAGGACTTCTATCATCCTTTAAGTTAACTTGTACAAGAAAAATGTTGAAGTAAATCCCTGTAGAATTTTTTTTCTACTGTAAATTTCTTTTCCAAAGAATATTGAGATCTTGGACTCTGATCAAAGTGTGGACCTTCATTCCAGTCTGACAGATCCAGATCGGAATCCCAACTTACAAATGTCTTAGCTATCTGTCCCCAAGCAAGTTTCTTTGCTGCTTGAAATAAACTTTTTTTACCTGGAAAAATGGGACAAGGAAACAACCTTTGATTTAAGTGCTAAGGACTCAATGAAGCCATGAATGATATTTAAATATCAATATCCTAAATGTGAAGGACTAATTGCTAACCAGTGACAGGGTAAAAGCAACTACTATTGTTGCAGTTTTAAAAAAGGATGCAGCTGTAAATTCCAACAGGCTGACTACAAGAATGGTAGCAGGAGGAGAGATGGACACAAAAACAGACAGTAAACTAAAGCAGGAGTCCAACCCCGACCTATTGTAGGAGCTTCTCTTCTGTGCTCTGTTCCTACAGGCTCTGGACACCCATTTCTGGTGATTGAGTGTTTCCCCATTAAGTCACTGATTGCATTTCTCAGTAGCTTGAGGTGTAGAAGTATTCTCTGAGGTTATTGAGACAGAATGGTAGAATGGGAAGTGTTTTAGAATCAATCATAAATGGAGATAAATGTCAATTAGTATCTTCACTAGCTGAGGGGCCACCATATGCCCCATCAATATCTCTGGTCTGTTCTTTTCTCAAGTGTTAAATGGCAACTTGAAAAGGTAAGTGAATGATATAATATATGAAAATTTTAGGTACAGCTGTTCATCCGTAATGGGTAGTTAATATTTTTAGTCTGTTCCTTTCCTTCCTTCTTTCTGTTGAAGCAAAAATCAGTGTTCTTGTCTCTCAACCATTTATCCTCCATCCAGCTCTGGAATCGATATGGATTAAGTTGAGTTGCTCTTTCATGATCAGACAATTCTTCTCTTCTCTTTATTTTCTCTTGTTAATGGTAAAAAACTTCTGAGTTCTATTCCATTTCTATAGGATCTGATTGTGATAGTGCTAAAGGAAAGAGACTCAATGTTTGTGTATGACTAAGGAATATAAATCGACTTTATGTAATATTCAAATGTCAAGGTTTGGGAGGGAAAGGGCCTTCCCCAGAGCACACTTTTAGCAAATGTATCTTTGTGACCTGCCTTCCCGAAACAGCAGGCATCACATTAGGATGGAAAAGAATACATTTCTCATTCTTACAATAAATCTTTCTTATGTAACTAAAGCTCTTTGGAACACAGGCTGTAAGAGACAACACACTGTATTACTATTATCCACCTCACAAACAGTGCAGGCTAATTTTAGTGACACATTTTGTCTGTTTTCATCCTTCATTTGTATACTTGGCCTTGCAAATAGAGTAGTTTGAATAAACATTATAGCCATATTTATGGGTATTCTTGCTAAGTGCTTCTCTTGGAGATGCATTATCAAGCATTCAACATAAACCATGGAGATAGAGTCATTCATCCTTGTTAGGCAGGCAAATAGAGGGAAGTTGTTTTTACCAACCATCCTGGGCCTGCAAGAGTCTTAATCTAAATGTAAGGCAACCTAGAAGAATCCCCAACTGATTAACTAGGAAGTTAAGGGGGAAGAAAAAGAAAAATATTTAAAAAACCTGTATGCTGGCTCTTAATAGCAAAGTTGAGAAGAAAGACTTGGGTTGCCAATAAATTAGTATTTATGGGGCGGGGGCATGGGGCATGGCTATAATATGCAATAAGTCTGTGTTTATGGGATTTACTTAAATTACATTCTGTAATGTATAGCTCTGTAAGGTGAGAATATTCAGCTGAGGAGCAGATGTCATTGACTTTATTTTTTAACTGTGTAAGTGGAGGTTTGGAGGTGAGGGAATTTGCCTGAGGACAGGGATTCATGGCAGAGTTGGGACTTACCCCAGACTTGCATAAAACACAGCCCATCTCATGAACCAGCTGCCTTTCTGTGCCAGAAGGGTCGAGAGAGCAACACTGGGTCCAAGGGGAGTCATTCTCTGCATTTTAAGAAGATATATTCAAAAGACTATTTAAAGGCTAAAGAAGGCCTAGACTGGGGGGATTTGAGAAAAGTTTACCCCCCAAAAGTGTTACATTAAAAGGGAATAAACCCCCTGCTCAGAAGTACAAAGTGCCTAGGTTAGTCACTGGAACCACAGCAAGAACAGAGAATGGGAGAAGCAAGGTCACATTAGGGGGGAGTGGAGAAAAGGAAGGATGGAGGAGGAGCATGGGAAGGGCAGGAGATGCTGGGGAGGAGGCGAAAAAAGTCTGTTATTTTTTTTTTCTTGTGCTTTCTGAGTTTCTTAGGTTGTTTCCTCTTGTTCTAGAACTATATAAATGATTTTCATTTTTGTAAAACAACAGTGCCTCTGATCATTTAAAATATTCTTAAGATCAACTGCAACATATGCCACATCTATTAAGAAGGAAAGCAGGAAGGGAGGGAGAGGAGGCCCCAAAAAAACCCTAAAGGATTGTTCATGATTCATAATAATGTCTGAATTACCTTGTAAAGGCAAGCACAGACCATACATATACCCACTGGTCCTTCTGCAATGACTAAACTCAGGCTTTGCTGAATACCTCCTAAGAAGTAGAATCATAGATCTCTGTTTTCTTCTCTCCTGTGACATTGGGGTCATTTGTTACCAGTTGCCTATTGTTCACATGTATAGTCAGCACCTTATCATGCCTGAATAGAAAGGAAAAATCCAATTCTGTCTGATCATAAAATACTGTCACTAAAATTGAGTATAACTCCAACATTCAAAGAAAAGTAGTCGATCTATGCAAACTCCTGGTACAAACTCTCTTCTGGTTGTTACTTTCTGCCCCTTAAACAACTTTGATTTCTATAATGATGTTAATTCTAATGCATTTCATTTCTTAGTTCCCTCTATAATTAGTCATCCTGGGAAATAATTACAAGGCAAGTAGTTTGGGATTAACTTTCTCATTAGGACGCTAATGCACGTTGTGAACTGTGATCTTCTGACGCTTCTACCCCGGGGCGGGGGGGGGGGGCGGATAACCCACCTTGTCTGTTCAGCTGTCTTCATGGTCTTGTGAGCAGGTTGGCTGGGGTTGTGTTGTCGCTGAGTCCCCGCGCTGCGGCACTATTTCAGCACTACTTGGCATTTGGATAGCTGGTTTGAGACCTGGGCCACCTCATTAGTAATTTTCCTGTTCAGACATATTCTATAGCGACTGCCATTTAACACTGCAGTGACTTCCCCCCTTCTTTTTTTCATGTTCACAATCCATTATACTTGCAGTAAATTGGCATGGATAAGAGTCAACTAATGGTTTTCTGATGTTGGTGATTTTACCTCATTTTAATTCATTTGAATCACTGTGATTGATCACATGGTTGCAGAAAAATTTCACATGAATGGTGTGTGTGTCTGCCTGTGCGCACACACACACACACGCATGCGTGTGTGCACACACTATTGACTGGTCCCATGTACATTCCTATCACGGCTCAGGAAGATCCCCTTTCTGTGGGCTTGCACAATGACATAGTATCAAAATTTCTTCAGTTTTTATTCTGAGGCTAAAACTAAACCATCAAGACATGATTAATACACCACATGTTGCACATGTTAGCTAATTTACTGTACACACTTGAGCAATTTAGTAATCTTTGAGAGACTACCCTATAAGGCTGTTGCTATTGTTAATTTTCTAGATTACTGGAAAGCATAGGAGTCAGGACAAGTAATACCAGCTGCTTCATTAACAGATAAACCCCCAAAACTCTTGGCTTAACCAAATATATA